>NC_081181.1:5260587-5418087 GCF_029867415.1 Vicia villosa
TGTTGAAGAAAGATCAAGTGGAAAGGTGGAATGACAAATGCCAGTTAGCCTTTGACAAAATCAAAGAATATCTCCAAAAACCTCCAATCTTGTTGCCACCTGTGGAAGGCAGACCTCTGATAATGTACCTAACTGTGTTAGAAGACTCAATGGGGTGTGTACTAGGACAACATGACGAATCCGGCCGAAAGGAGCACGCAATCTACTATCTTAGCAAAAAGTTTACCGATTGTGAAACAAGATACTCACTACTCGAAAAAACTTGTTGTGCCTTAGCTTGGGCAGCTCGCCGACTAAGACAGTACATGCTAAATCACACCACTTTCCTAATCTCCAAGATGGATCCCATCAAATACGTGTTCGAAAAACCTGCTCTCTCAGGAAGAATAGCGAGATGGCAAATGATCTTGACAGAATATGACATTCAATACACTTCACAAAAAGCAAATCAAAGGAAGTGTGGTAGCTGATCATCTGGCTCATCAAGCAGTAGATGATTATCAAGCATTGAACTTTGACTTCCCGGACGAAGACATTATGCTAGTCAATGACTACAAACAACCAGGACCAGAAGAAGGACCCGGGCCAGGATCCCGGTGGACTATGGTTTTTGACGGAGCTTCTAATGCACTTGGCAATGGCATCGGAGCTGTGATCATTTCCCCCACAGGAGGTCATACACCATTCACTGCCAGGTTATGCTTCAATTGCACTAACAATATAGCCGAATACGAAGCATGTATTCTGGGTCTCAAAGCTGCAATCGATCTAAGAATCAAATTCCTGGAAGTCTACGGAGACTCGGCCTTGGTAATCTACCAAGTCAAAGGGGAATGGGACACAAAGCACCCGAATCTAATTCCTTACAAAGAATATGTGCTGAGTTTGATTCTTTACTTCGAAGAAATCACTTTCGAACACATCCCACGCGAGGAAAATCAACTAGCTGATGCTTTAGCTACCATGTCATCCATGTTCAAAGTCAGGTGGGACAACGAGGCGCCTATGATCACCATCTACAGGCAAGATGAACCATCCTATTGCAATGAGATCAATACCGAAGGAACCGAGGAAAAACCATGGTTCCATGAGGTAAAAAGATATCTCGAAGCTCAGGAGTACCCTGAAGGGGCATCCATTAATGACAGAAAGTTTCTAAGGAGATTTGCTGCCAAATTCTTTCTAAGCAATGGAACCCTATACAAACGCAACCATGACTCGACTTTACTTCGCTGTGTAAACAAGATGGAAGCAGAACAGATCATGGAAGAAATACACAATGGTACCTTCGGTACTCATTCCAGTGGACATACAATGGCTAAAAAGATCCTTAGAGCAGGTTATTACTGGTCTACCATGGAAACAGACTGCCACCATCACTCCCGAACATGTCACAAATGCCAGATATACGCTGACAAAGTACATGTACCTCCAGTTCCATTAAGCGTCCTGACGGCTCCTTGGCCTTTTGCAATGTGGGGTATTGATATGATTGGAGAAATCAAACCTACTGCCTCCAACGGACATCGCTTTATCCTGGTCGCTATTGACTACTTCACAAAGTGGGTAGAAGCAGCTTCATTTGCTTCTGTCACCAAAAATGTGGTGGCCCGGTTCATCAAAAACAATCTCATTTGTCGGTATGGCATCCCTGAACGGATTATCACGGACAATGGCACAAATCTAAACAACAGAATGATTACTGAACTTTGCACACAGTTCAAAATCAAGCATCATAATTCCTCTCCATATCGACCAAAGATGAACGGCGCGGTGGAAGCTGCCAACAAGAACATCAAGAAAATCATACAAAAAATGACAGTAACCTACAAAGACTGGCATGAGATGTTACCTTTTGCTCTTCATGGTTATCGCACATCTGCGCGTACTTCGACAGGGGCAACTCCATTTTCCTTAGTCTATGGTATGGAGGCAGTTCTTCCAATTGAAATTCAGATTCCTTCCCTAAGGATTATGAAAGAAGCCAATCTAGACGAAGACGATTGGATTCAAACACGGTTGGACCAGATAAACTGGATTGATGAGAAAAGGCTCGCAGCTATTTGTCATGGTCAGCTATACCAAAAGCGCATGATCAAAGCCTTCAACAAAAAAGTCAAAAGTCAAGCATACCAAACTAGTGGCTTGGTTGTCAAACGCATCATCTTACCACAAGGTGATCCCAGAGGCAAATGGACTCCCACCTACGAGGGACCATTCATAATCAAGAAAATATTCTCCGGCGGCGCCATGTTGCTTACCACCATGGATGGCGAGGATTTCCCACACCCTGTGAATGCTGACATAGTCAAAAATACTTCTCTTAAAAAAATAAAAAAAAACAGCTCGCTAAGTTGAAAACCTGAAAGGGCAACTTAGGCAAAAATGAGCGTCTCGGTGGATTGAAAACCCGAAAGGGCGATCCAGGCAAAAATTAGAGACTAAACAAATACTATCCCGGTAGGCTGAAAACCTGAAAGGGCGGCCTAGGCAAAAGTTAGGGAATGAAGCATACAACTGTGTTCCGTTCAGCTGCCTACTCACCATCAAGATTCAACACCTCAAAGACACCGATCAGTCTAATCACTTTCTTCCAACAAGTGAGGGATGAGATGCTCGAAGACAGATTGGCAATAGCAGAGTTGAAACTTGACTGGATCATTTTCACATAGCTATTTATCTTCATAAATATTTTTCAAAACTTTCTGACAGTTTCCTACTTCTAGGATTGTTGTCTCCCTGTGCTAACCCGCCTATCATGGCTCTTTTCAATGCAGCTCTTTCAAAAATCACTATTTTCATTTCTTCTGTTTAAATACGTAAGCATCCCAATGATAATTTTGAATGAACATATGCATTTGAATATGATTGATGTTTACCAGGAAAAACAGGAATGGCATTCAGGAAATGTCCCAGTCATCTGGACATCATTCCATCAGAAGGAAATCACCAAGAGAAACGCATTTCTCAGCAAATTCCTCAAAAAGATTTTCTCTTCAAAAGAAGTCTTATTCCCCAGCAGGTTTGTTCCAGATTACTATCTTCAGAAGGTGTGATCCCCGCACCTGGACATGGTCAGATAGTGCATCGGAGGATTATGCATCTTCCTCATTCCCATTTGAAAGGGCATCAGAACTTCCAGTTACCTTTGGTTCCCCAAGCAGTAGTCAAAGATCCTTCAACGGGATACCCGGGTTCTCAAAGAATTTCCCCAGACGAGGGTACTCAAGCAAGACAAAAGATCATCAACGATCACAATACATTCATGTCCAGCTGACTAGCGGGAATTTATTTTTCCAACTAGAAGCATGACACGCATTCACATTCATATTCACATTAACATTCACACATTCATACATTCACATATTCATACATCATGCATCATACATCATACATCATGCACAACATAACATGCATATTTCTCCGGGAATATCTCACATTTACATGCATCATAAACATTGCATATCACTAACTTGATTTTTCAGGTAGACGGATATCTTCAACAAGGATGTTCTCAATCACATGCAGTGTTCACCTGAATTCCATGAACGGTTCTCTCAGATATAATCAAGCCGAAGATTCATTCTGATCACTTACCAACTCAAAAACAAGCATCACAGATCAAAGTCGATACCTCAGACGGTTCCAAAACGATCTAGCATCACAGATCTAAAGCGATACCTCAGACGGTTCCAAAACGATCTAACATTGCAGATCTAAAGCGATACCTCAGACGGTTCCAAAACGATCTAGCATCACAGATCTAAAGCGATACCTCAGACGGTTCCAGAACGATCTAACGTTGCAGATCTAAAGCGATACCTCAGACGGTTCCAAAAACGATCTAGCATCACAGATCTAAAGCGATACCTCAGACGGTTCCAAAACGATCTAACGTTGCAGATCTAAAGCGATACCTCAGACGGTTCCAGAACGATCTAACATTGCAGATCCAAAGCGATACCTCAGACGGTTCCACAATGATCAACTTCCAAAATCTAAATCGGAAAAACTTTGGACAAGTTCCGTAACGATTATCTTCCAAGATTTAAAGCGGTAACCTTGGACGGTTCTGAAACAGTCAACACAAAGACTTTCAAATCCTTCATCAAGATATAATCAATGGATTCATTCTGATGAACAAACCCTCAACCCATTTACCAGGTGGCATCTGAAAGCCCATCTCAGGTAATGTTCCAATCTGCCAACAACATTTCGCAGACGACATTCAAATGCAACTTCCAACATCTCTTCTGATCAAGGTAAGTGCAAATTTTCAGGGCATCTAAATATTCAATCATTTTCTACCTTCAGATTTCAGACAATCTCTTCAGGTTTAAGAAGATTGAATAGGGGCAACTGTTATACCCCAAAATTTGCCCACATATTTTTCAAGAAAACTCCAATCTGAAAATTAAGAGTCTCATATAATCATGGATTTTTATTTCAACAAATATCCTGACATATGAAATACTTAGTTTTTAGAATTTTTCTTATACAGTGATTTGGCTTGCAGTTGAATTTATTCTTACGCAAACGCCAAATACTGTTTATTACTTCACACATGCTATTTATTTATTTACAGATAAATGGTACTGACACAATTGGTACAAAGTTAAATCTTTTTGCAGGCGCAGAATCAGGAAACTCAGACTGTACTGGTAACAAGTAGATTATTATTATCTTTTGTTTCCCACTAATTTTTGTACTATATTCCAATATTTGCAAAAATCTTTTCAAATCTCTTTTTCAAAAATCAAATCTCTCTTTTTTTCCAACACTATCATACACTTTCTTTCAAATCTTACTTCCACTCAAATTTTCCTTTTGTACGGAATCACATCATTCCCCAACGTCTCTTTCCTTCTTTCCATTCTATAAATACCTCTCATTTTCTTCCATAAAATCTCACATCAAATTCCAACTCATCTTTCAAATTCCTATCTCATATCTATTTTCTCTTCTTCCCTGACAAGAATGGCAAAGTGGATAGAGACACTGTTTCTTACAGTCATCACCATTGCTACGGTGATCATGACTTTCTTCTGCCTGCACAGTCCTGAGGAGTGTGGACCTGCAATGGTTATGCTCCCAATCATCTACATGTTATTGTTCATAGCATGGGTCATTAATCGTCATTCTTAAAATTTGTCGTATTTCTTATTTCTTAAATGTACCGTTTATTCGTCGTACTGTTCAATATAGTATGTAATATTTGTACTGTCAGTATTAAATGTTGTACTATTTGTCATAATATTGCTTAATTACTAAGATAATATTTTGTGTGTTTTCTGCCAGTCAAATATTCCTATTTCTGTGCATTAAATGATTTTCAGGGTTATTATCGGTAATTTTGCCCGCATACCGTAAATATTAGTTATTTATTATGTCTGTGTTTTTCTAACAAGTCATGTAAATAAACTTTCATTTTTCACATAAAACAAAAACAAAAAAAAACAACAAAAAAATAAAATTAACTTTGACTGTTGATTTTTCACTCTAACTGCTACGTCAATACCTGAACAGTCAGTTGACAGCCAAACTGCTGGCAGTACAATTCACAGTGTTTTGTACCATCAATCAAATCAATCTTTCACAATTCAAATTTCCAAGATTTTTGTGTTAGAAGTCTTCTGAATATCACGCGATTAGCAGAAACTCAGCACTGCACAAAAATCAGGTACGCTTAACTGTCTCCTACACAAACAGTCCCTAATCAGGGTTTTTCTTGTTTTTACAGGAGCAACAAGTTTTTGAGAGCTCAAATGGATTTCATACACATCCATATATCTCAAAGTACCATCATACAAATTTTCAAACTTCAATTCACTCAGACGCACCGTCAGCAGCTCAAACAGTCAACAGACGACCCGTTTGACCAAAAAAGTCAACAGACAGTCAAAAATGAAATTTTTTGTCAAAGTCCATATTTTGTCAAAGGATTCATCATTTGATCATTGGATGATCATAATTCATCAAGGAAAGATCAAAAATCAACAAAACCCTAAGATTCAAAATTAGGGTTTTTGCTTGAAAAGTCAACTCAACTTTGACTGATCATAACTCTCTCATCCTTCATCCAAAAAATTCAAACCAAAGCTTGTTTTGAAGGAAATTCAATTATCTTTCAAATGCCATTGATCCCATGGTCATTGGATTCACCATTTGAAAAATATGATCAAAGACATTACAGGTCATTTTCAAAGTCAACAAAAAGACACTTTTTTCAAAAGGACACACAAGGAGCTTCAAAAATCATTTTGACATGAGACCAAAGGAATTGGTTAGAGGACTCTTTGAGGTTTCCAAAAAGTGCAAGATCTCCTTCATATGACAAAAATTGAAGGATTTACACCTTGTTGAAGTTGGCTAAATTTTGGGAAAATACATGAGATCAACATTGTTCAAAATGGCATTTTTTCCAAATGGGGCCAAGTTTTCAGCATTCAAACATCATTTCCATGTTACTATGGGCCTCCCACGACCAAGACTAAGCCCATACCTTTTTTTATCCATTTTTGCATGATTTTATCTTACTTTAAGATTAAAATTAAAAGGAAAATGCATGGATAAATGGTAGCTTACAAATCAAGCATGACTCACCCCAAAGAATCTTCATCTTTCTGCAGAGAAGTAAAGGGCAAGGCAGGTGCATTGAAGGCAAGGTGACTTGGTCAAGAATTCAAGCTTTTTTAATATTAAAGAATGCAAGATTTCAACAAAGGCAACTAGCTACATATTAGCTTCAATTCTAAGCACACATGGCTTATAAATAAGCTATCTTAGTTCAGCAACAAAAGAGAGACAAGTTCAGAAGCAAAGCTAAGCATAACACCTTTGTAATCACTTGAAAAAATTCAAAGAAAACTCAAATTCGAATTTGTAATTTCTGCTCATTTCAATACAAACTAAGCATTCATACACCTTCCTTGAACATCACTGAAACTATCTCAATCAATTACAAGCCTTGAAGCTCACTGAATCGAGCTACACAGGTCAAAAATTGTTCAAACTAAAATCAATTCGTATCTGGCTATTCACACATGTTTAACAAGATGTAGACATACTATTGAGTTTGGTTTGAGGTGTAGATCATTTCTGGAGCTTTAATTAAGTTTTAGATGCGTATACACGAAACCACCATTTTAGGGTTCTTCATCCCAAAATTAGGGTTTTCTAAATTAGGCAAAATTACAGGTTCTGAATAGTACCATTGAGTTCGCATGAACAATACGAACTCAACCATACCATCGCGCCAAATTTATACTCACGTTTGCTTGTATTCGCTATTATTACCAGGTGTAAAAGATTGGGTTTTTTACACCACCTGCAAATGAACGGTGTAAAAACCCATCTGAAGGTTGAAGATGATGCGTGGCGCCCTCTGATTCGCTGGGAGGCGCGCGCGTTTTTTTTTTAAACTGACTTGGAATTCAGTGTTTTGCAGGTGTTCCACGTGCTATGGTCCCTCACCATCTGGGCCTTCTGATCCATCCATCAACTCATCCAACGCCTCAAAACACGCACGCATATCATACTCCCTCATTTAATTTCCATACAGGATCAGTATCCTTTTATTTTCTATTTTATTTTAATTTCTTTGTTAAATTAATTAAAAATAGTTTTTAAAATCCAAAAATACACAAAAAAATATTTTTATACTTCTAAAATAATATACTATTTTATGAAATAAAAATATTTTATTTTTCTTCAAAATTTCAATATTTTACATAATTAATTAGTATATATTTATATATTTGCTTTTTAATTATTCTAACCAATCAAAAAATCATAAAAAAAATTGTTCTTTGTGTTAAATATTGTTTATATATTATAAACTAATTTTGTACATATTTTGAATAATTTTCTCTCTAAGTTTTAATTATTTGTATAATTATTTGCATAATTATGTTTTAATTAACTTAAATCAATTTCAAATCAATTTCCAAAAATTCCAAAAAAATTAGTTTTGTTTTAAAATTAATTGACAAATATTTTGTACATATTTTAAGCTTAATTTCTAGGTTTAAATCAATTTTCATCTTTTTCTTCATTTTAATTTAATTAATCATGCATTGATTATAATTAAAATAAATCATAAAAAATCCAAAAACATGCCTTTTATTTTTCTTGCAATTTAAAATTCCTAGATAAATGTATAGGATGTCAAATTCATGTAAATAGGCTAGTTTACATTTCCCGCACAATCGATGTAATAGCGTAGATTTACTTTCCGCACTTTACATTTCCGCATTTTAATTTCCAGCACATATAAACTGCGTGTATGTCAAAGATAAAATTGAACCGTTAGATCACTAACTTCAAAGATAAATATCTGAATACAAACACAATCACACTTGCACCTCTTGAGGTAATCCCTTCTCATTCCTTTCAAAATCAAAGTCAAAATTCTACTGTTTTGAGTACAAAATCGAACCTTGCTTTTATATCCGGTGAAAGGATAGATTTTTAAAGGAAATAGGATAAAGACCTTACAACTCAGGGTAGACCTCCTAGTTTGCTTGCTCAAATCAAAACAAACAAAATTCTCATACACTGTTGATTTTTTTCAAAACTATCAAAAAAGACAATACTTTGTATACATCCAAACACGGGTTATTACAAAGTTAACGTTCTTTTCAAAACATCTTTCGAAAGATAAACAAGCATTTTGTATACATCCACACACGGATCATTACAAAATTCAAATTACAAAGGTATTTGAAACCACATATGAGCAATTTCAGAGCAATTGAAAAGTGATCGAAAAACAAGTGAGCTAAGCAAACTTAAGAGCCCATGGATAACCATGGATACAAAGGGTGCTAACACCTTCCCTTTGCATAACCTACCCCCTTACCCAGAATTTCTTAAAGGTCTTTTTTCTGTTTCTTTTATAAACCTTTCCTTAATTGGATAAAATAAAAGGTCGGTGGCGACTCTGTGAATTTTCAAAAATGCGAAAGCATTAAGCGACAAAAAAGAGTCAGTTCACGTATCTCTACAGATCAGAGGTATGGTCCGGTATTAAAAGTTTGGTCCTTTTTTTGAAGATTTTCGTATGCTATACTACTTAAAAGTCACGAAGTTTGTTAAACTTGCAAAATTGGGTTTTTGGAAGTTCTTTGTGTGCTATACTACATAAAAGTCACGAAGATTGTTAAACTTTCAAAATTTGGTCCTTTTGAAGATGTACATGTGTTATACTACATAAAAGTCACAAAGTTCGTTTAACTTGCCAAATCTGGTATTTTTGGAAGATTTTCATGTGCTATACTACATATAAGTCACGAAATTCGTTAAATTTGCAATCTTTGGTATTTTTGAAGATTTTCATGTGCAATACTACACAAATGTCACGAATTTAAACTTGCAAATTTTAATATTTTTGATGATTTTCGTGTGCTATACTACATTAAAATCACGAAGTTCATTATACTTGCATACAATATTATTTTGGAAGATTTTTGTGTGCTATAGTACATAAAAGTCACGAAGTTCGTTAAACTTGCATACATTGGTATTTTGGAAGATTTTCGTCTTCAATACCACATAAAAGTCAAGAAGTTCGTATAATAGTCAAATTTTTGTATTTTGGAAGATTTTCGTGTGCTGCTACCTAAAAGTCATGAAGTTCGTTAAACTTGCAAAATTTTGGAATTTTTGAAGATTTTCGTGTGCTATACTACATAAAAGTCACGAAATTTGTTAAATTTGAAATCTTTGGTATTTATGAAGATTTCATGTGTTATACTACATAAATGTCACGAAGTTCGTTAAACTTGCAAACTTTGGTATTTTGGATTATTTTTGTGTGCTATACTACATAAAAGTCACGAAGTTCATTAAACTTACATACATTGGTATTTTGTAACATTTTCGTGTGCTATACTACTTTTAAGTCCCAAAGTTCGTTAAACTTGCATACAATAGTATTTTAGAAGATTTATGTGTGTTATATACTATGTAAAAGTCAAGAAGTTTGTTAAACTTGCAAAATTTAGTCTTTGGAAGATATCTGTGTGCTACACTACATAAAAGTCACGAAGTTTGTTAAACTTGAAAATTTGTGTATTTTGGAAGATTTCGTGAGCTATACTTCATAATAGTCACAAAGTTCTTTAAACTTGCAAATTTTTGTAATTTAGGAGATTCTCGTGTGCTATGCTACATTAAAGTCACAAAGTTCGTTAAACTTGCATAAATTGGTATTTTGGAAGATTTTCTTATGCTACAGTACATAAAAGTCACGAAGTTTGTTAAACTTGCAAATTTTGGTATTTTGGAAGATTTTCGTGTGCTAAACTGCATAAGAGTCACAAAGTTCGTTAAACTTGCAAATTTTTGTATTTTTTAAGATTTCCGTGTGCTATGCTACATAAAAGTAACGAAATTCGTTAAACATGTATAAATTGGTATTTTGGAAGATTTTCGTGTGCTATACTACATAAAATTCATGAAGTTTGGTAAACATTCAAATTTTGGTCTTTTGGAAGATTTTCGTATGCTATATACTACGTAAAAGTCACGAAGTTTGTTAAACTTGCAAAATTTGGTCTTTGGAAGATTTTCGTGTGCTATACTACATAAAAGTCACGAAGTTTGTTAAACTTACAAATTTTGGTATTTTGGTAGATTTCGTAAGCTATAGTTCATAATAGTCACAAAATTCGTTAAACTTGCAAAATTTTGTAATTTGGGAGATATTCGTGTGCTATGTTACAAAAACGTCACGAAGTTCTTTAAACTTGTATACATAGGTATTTAGGAAGATTTTCTTGTGCTATACTACTTAAAAGTCACGAAGTTTGTTAAACTTGCAAAGTTTGGTCTTTTGGAAAATTTTTGTGTGCTATACTACATAAAATTTACGAAGTTCGTTAAACTTGCAAATTTTAATATTTTTGATGATTTTCGTGTGCTATACTACATAAAAGTCACGAAGTTCTTTAAACTAGCATACATTGGTATTTTGGAAGATCATAGTGTGCTAAACTACATAAATGTCACGAAGTTTGTTAAACTTGCAAAATTTAGTCTTTTCGAAGATTTTTGTGTGCTATATACTACAAAAAAGTTACGAAATTTGTTAAATTGGCAAAATTTGGTCTTTTTGAAGATTTTCATGTGCTACTACATAAAAGTCACAGAGTTCGTTAAACTTGCAATTTTGATTATTTTGGAAGATTTCCGTGTGCTATACTACATAAAAGTCATGAAGTTCGTAAAACTTTCAAAAATTGGTTTTTTGGAAGATTTTCTTGTGCTATACTACTTAAAATTCACGAAGTTTGTTAAACATGCAAAATTTGGTATTTGGAATATTTTCGTGTGCTATATTATATAAAAGTCACGAAGTTCGTTAAACTTTACAAGTTTGGTCCTTTTTTTGAAGATTTTCGTTTGCTATACTACTTAAAAGTCACGAAGTTCGTTTAACTTTCAAATTTTGGTATTTTGGAAGATTTTCGTGTGCTAAACTAACTAAAAGTCACGAAGTTTGTTATACTTTGAAAAACTGGTTTTTTGGAAGATTTTCTTGTGCTATACTACATAAAAGTCATGAAGTTTGTTAAACTTGCAAAGTTTGGTCTTTTGGAAGATTTTCTTGTGCTATACTACATAAAAGTCACGAAGTTTGTTAAACTTGCAAAGTTTGGTCTTTTGGAAGATTTTTGTGTGTTATACTACATAAAAGTCACGAAGTTTGTTAAACTTGCAAATTTTAATATTTTTGATGATTTTCGTGTGCTATACTACATAAAAATCACGAAGTTCTTCAAACTAGCATACATTGGTATTTTGGAAGATTATAGTGTGCTAAACTACATAAATGTCACAAAGTTTGTTAAACTTGCAAAATTTAGTCTTTTCGAAGATTTTTGAGTGCTATATACTACAAAAAAGTTACGAAATTTGTTAAATTGGCAAAATTTGGTCTTTTTGAAGATTTTCATGTGCTACTACATAAAAGTCATAGAGTTCGTTAAACTTGCAATTTTGATTATTTTGGAAGATTTCCGTGTGCTATACTACATAAAAGTCATGAAAGTTCGTAAAACTTTCAAAAATTGGTTTTTTGGAAGATTTTCTTGTGCTATACTACTTAAAAGTCACGAAGTTTGTTAAACATGCAAATTTTGGTTTTTGGAATATTTTCGTGTGCTATATTATATAAAAGTCACGAAGTTCGTTAAACTTTACAAGTTTGGTCCTTTTTTTGAAGATTTTCGTATGCTATACTACTTAAAAGTCACGAAGTTTGTTAAACTTGCAAAATTGGGTTTTTGGAAGTTCTTTGTGTGCTATACTACATAAAAGTCACGAAGATCGTTAAACATTCAAAATTTGGTCCTTTTGAAGATGTACATGTGTTATACTACATAAAAGTCACAAAGTTGGTTTAACTTGCCAAATCTGGTATTTTTGGAAGATTTTCATGTGCTATACTACATATAAGTCACGAAATTCGTTAAATTTGCAATCTTTGGTATTTTTGAAGATTTTCATGTGCTATACTACACAAATGTCACGAATTTAAACTTGCAAATCTTAATATTTTTGATGATTTTCGTGTGCTATACTACATTAAAATCACGAAGTTCATTAAACTTGCATACATTGGTATTTTGGAAGATTTTTGTGTGCTATAGTACATAAAAGTCACGAAGTTCGTTAAACTTGCATACATTGGTATTTTGGAAGATTTTCGTCTGCAATACCACATAAATGTCAAGAAGTTCGTATAATAGTCAATTTTTTGTATTTTGGAAGATTTTCGTGTGCTACTACCTAAAAGTCATGAAGTTCGTTAAACTTGCAAAATTTTAGAATTTTGGAAGATTTTCGTGTGCTATACTACATAAAAGTTACGAAATTTGTTAAATTTGAAATCTATGGTATTTATGAAGATTTCATGTGTTTTACTACATAAATGTCACGAAGTTCGTTAAAATTGCAAACTTTGGTATTTTGGATTATTTTTGTGTGATATACTACATAAAAGTCACGAAGTTCGTTAAACTTGCATACATTGGTATTTTGTAATATTTTCGTGTGCTATACTACATTTAAGTTACAAAGTTCGTTAAATTTGCATACAATAGTATTTTAGAAGATTTGTGTGTATTATATACTATGTAAAAGTCAAGAAGTTTGTTAAACTTGCCAAATTTAGTCTTTGGAAGATATCTGTGTGCTACACTACATAAAAGTCACGAAGTTTGTTAAACTTGAAAATTTGTGTATTTTGGAAGATTTCGTGAGCTATACTTCATAATAGTCACAAAGTTCGTTAAACTTGCAAATTTTTGTAAATTAGGAGATTCTCGCGTGCTATGCTACATTAAAGTCACAAAGTTCGTTAAACTTGCATAAATTGGTATTTTGGAAGATTTTCTTATGCTACAGTACATAAAAGTCACGAAGTTTGTTAAACTTACAAATTTTGGTATTTTGGAAGATTTTCGTGTGCTAGACTGCATAAGAGTCACAAAGTTCGTTAAACTTGCAAATTTTTGTATTTTTTAAGATTTTCGTGTGCTATGCTACATAAAAGTAACGAAACTCGTTAAACATGTATAAATTGGTATTTTGGAAGATTTTCGTGTGCTATACTACATAAAAGTCATGAAGTTTGGTAAACTTTCAAATTTTGGTCTTTTGGAAGATTTTCGTATGCTATATACTACGTAAAAGTCACGAAGTTCGTTAAACTTGCAAAATTTGGTCTTTGGAAGATTTTCGTGTGCTATACTACATAAAAGTCACGAAGTTTGATAAACTTACAAATTTTGGTATTTTGGTAGATTTCGTAAGCTATAGTTCATAATAGTCACAAAATTCGTTAAACTTGCAAAATTTTGTAATTTGGGAGATATTCGTGTGCTATGTTACAAAAACGTCACGAAGTTCTTTAAACTTGTATACATAGGTATTTAGGAAGATTTTCTTGTGCTATACTACTTAAAAGTCACGAAGTTTGTTAAACTTGCAAAGTTTGGTCTTTTGGAAAAATTTTGTGTGCTATACTACATAAAAGTTACGAAGTTCGTTAAACTTGCAAATTTTAATATTTTTGATGATTTTCGTGTGCTATACTACATAAAAGTCACGAAGTTCTTTAAACTAGCATACATTGGTATTTTGGAAGATCATAGTGTGCTAAACTACATAAATGTCACGAAGTTTGTTATACTTGCAAAATTTAGTCTTTTCGAAGATTTTTGTGTGCTATATACTACAAAAAAGTTACGAAATTTGTTAAATTGGCAAAATTTGGTCTTTTTCAAGATTTTCATGTGCTACTACATAAAAGTCACAGAGTTCGTTAAACTTGCAATTTTTATTATTTTGGAAGATTTCCGTGTGCTATACTACATAAAAGTCATGAAGTTCGTAAAACTTTCAAAATTTGGTTTTTTGGAAGATTTTCTTGTGCGATACTACTTAAAATTCACGAAGTTTGTTAAACATGCAAAATTTGGTTTTTGGAATATTTTCGTGTGCTATATTATATAAAAGTCACGAAGTTCGTTAAACTGTACAAGTTTGGTCCTTTTTTTGAAGATTTTCGTATGCTATACTACTTAAAAGTCACGAAGTTCGTTTAACTTTCAAATTTTGGTATTTTGGAAGATTTTCGTGTGCTAAACTAACTAAAAGTCACGAAGTTTGTTAAACTTTCAAAAACTGGTTTTTTGGAAGATTTTCTAGTGCTATACTACATAAAAGTCACGAAGTTTGTTAAACTTGCAAAGTTTGGTCTTTTGGAAGATTTTCTTGTGCTATACTACATAAAAGTCACGAAGTTTGTTAAACTTGCAAAGTTTGGTCTTTTGGAAGATTTTTGTGTGTTATACTACATAAAAGTCACGAAGTTCGTTAACATTGCAAATTTTAATATTTTTGATGATTTTCGTGTGCTATACTACATAAAAATCACGAAGTTCTTTAAACTAGCATACATTGGTATTTTGGAAGATTATAGTGTGCTAAACTACATAAATGTCACGAAGTTTGTTAAACTTGCAAAATTTAGTCTTTTCGAAGATTTTTGTGTGCTATATACTACAAAAAAGTTACGAAATTTGTTAAATTGGCAAAATTTGGTCTTTTTGAAGATTTTCATGTGCTACTACATAAAAGTCACAGAGTTCGTTAAACTTGCAATTTTGATTATTTTGGAAGATTTCCGTGTGCTATACTACATAAAAGTCATGAAGTTCGTAAAACTTTCAAAAATTGGTTTTTTGGAAGATTTTCTTGTGCTATACTACTTAAAAGTCACGAAGTTTGTTAAACATGCAAATTTTGGTTTTTGGAATATTTTCGTGTGCTATATTATATAAAAGTCACGAAGTTCGTTAAACTTTACAAGTTTGGTCCTTTTTTTGAAGATTTTCGTATGCTATACTACTTAAAAGTCACGAAGTTTGTTAAACTTGCAAAATTGGGTTTTTGGAAGTTCTTTGTGTGCTATACTACATAAAAGTCACGAAGATTGTTAAACTTTCAAAATTTGGTCCTTTTGAAGATGTACATGTGTTATACTACATAAAAGTCACAAAGTTCGTTTAACTTGCCAAATCTGGTATTTTTGGAAGATTTTCATGTGCTATACTACATATAAGTCACGAAATTCGTTAAATTTGCAATCTTTGGTATTTTTGAAGATTTTCATGTGCAATACTACACAAATGTCACGAATTTAAACTTGCAAATTTTAATATTTTTGATGATTTTCGTGTGCTATACTACATTAAAATCACGAAGTTCATTATACTTGCATACAATATTATTTTGGAAGATTTTTGTGTGCTATAGTACATAAAAGTCACGAAGTTCGTTAAACTTGCATACATTGGTATTTTGGAAGATTTTCGTCTTCAATACCACATAAAAGTCAAGAAGTTCGTATAATAGTCAAATTTTTGTATTTTGGAAGATTTTCGTGTGCTGCTACCTAAAAGTCATGAAGTTCGTTAAACTTGCAAAATTTTGGAATTTTTGAAGATTTTCGTGTGCTATACTACATAAAAGTCACGAAATTTGTTAAATTTGAAATCTTTGGTATTTATGAAGATTTCATGTGTTATACTACATAAATGTCACGAAGTTCGTTAAACTTGCAAACTTTGGTATTTTGGATTATTTTTGTGTGCTATACTACATAAAAGTCACGAAGTTCATTAAACTTACATACATTGGTATTTTGTAACATTTTCGTGTGCTATACTACTTTTAAGTCCCAAAGTTCGTTAAACTTGCATACAATAGTATTTTAGAAGATTTATGTGTGTTATATACTATGTAAAAGTCAAGAAGTTTGTTAAACTTGCAAAATTTAGTCTTTGGAAGATATCTGTGTGCTACACTACATAAAAGTCACGAAGTTTGTTAAACTTGAAAATTTGTGTATTTTGGAATATTTTGTGAGCTATACTTCATAATAGTCACAAAGTTCTTTAAACTTGCAAATTTTTGTAATTTAGGAGATTCTCGTGTGCTATGCTACATTAAAGTCACAAAGTTCGTTAAACTTGCATAAATTGGTATTTTGGAAGATTTTCTTATGCTACAGTACATAAAAGTCACGAAGTTTGTTAAACTTGCAAATTTTGGTATTTTGGAAGATTTTCGTGTGCTAAACTGCATAAGAGTCACAAAGTTCGTTAAACTTGCAAATTTTTGTATTTTTTAAGATTTCCGTGTGCTATGCTACATAAAAGTAACGAAATTCGTTAAACATGTATAAATTGGTATTTTGGAAGATTTTCGTGTGCTATACTACATAAAAGTCATGAAGTTTGGTAAACTTTCAAATTTTGGTCTTTTGGAAGATTTTCTTATGCTATATACTACGTAAAAGTCACGAAGTTTGTTAAACTTGCAAAATTTGGTCTTTGGAAGATTTTCGTGTGCTATACTACATAAAAGTCACGAAGTTTGTTAAACTTACAAATTTTGGTATTTTGGTAGATTTCGTAAGCTATAGTTCATAATAGTCACAAAATTCGTTAAACTTGCAAAATTTTGTAATTTGGGAGATATTCGTGTGCTATGTTACAAAAACGTCACGAAGTTCTTTAAACTTGTATACATAGGTATTTAGGAAGATTTTCTTGTGCTATACTACTTAAAAGTCACGAAGTTTGTTAAACTTGCAAAGTTTGGTCTTTTGGAAAATTTTTGTGTGCTATACTACATAAAATTTACGAAGTTCGTTAAACTTGCAAATTTTAATATTTTTGATGATTTTCGTGTGCTATACTACATAAAAGTCACGAAGTTCTTTAAACTAGCATACATTGGTATTTTGGAAGATCATAGTGTGCTAAACTACATAAATGTCACGAAGTTTGTTAAACTTGCAAAATTTAGTCTTTTCGAAGATTTTTGTGTGCTATATACTACAAAAAAGTTACGAAATTTGTTAAATTGGCAAAATTTGGTCTTTTTGAAGATTTTCATGTGCTACTACATAAAAGTCACAGAGTTCGTTAAACTTGCAATTTTGATTATTTTGGAAGATTTCCGTGTGTTATACTACATAAAAGTCATGAAGTTCGTAAAACTTTCAAAAATTGGTTTTTTGGAAGATTTTCTTGTGCTATACTACTTAAAATTCACGAAGTTTGTTAAACATGCAAAATTTGGTTTTTGGAATATTTTCGTGTGCTATATTATATAAATGTCACGAAGTTCGTTAAACTTTACAAGTTTGGTCCTTTTTTTGAAGATTTTCGTTTGCTATACTACTTAAAAGTCACGAAGTTCGTTTAACTTTCAAATTTTGGTATTTTGGAAGATTTTCGTGTGCTAAACTAACTAAAAGTCACGAAGTTTGTTATACTTTGAAAAACTGGTTTTTTGGAAGATTTTCTTGTGCTATACTACATAAAAGTCATGAAGTTTGTTAAACTTGCAAAGTTTGGTCTTTTGGAAGATTTTCTTGTGCTATACTACATAAAAGTCACGAAGTTTGTTAAACTTGCAAAGTTTGGTCTTTTGGAAGATTTTTGTGTGTTATACTACATAAAAGTCACGAAGTTTGTTAAACTTGCAAATTTTAATATTTTTGATGATTTTCGTGTGCTATACTACATAAAAATCACGAAGTTCTTTAAACTAGCATACATTGGTATTTTGGAAGATTATAGTGTGCTAAACTACATAAATGTCACAAAGTTTGTTAAACTTGCAAAATTTAGTCTTTTCGAAGATTTTTGAGTGCTATATACTACAAAAAAGTTACGAAATTTGTTAAATTGGCAAAATTTGGTCTTTTTGAAGATTTTCATGTGCTACTACATAAAAGTCATAGAGTTCGTTAAACTTGCAATTTTGATTATTTTGGAAGATTTCCGTGTGCTATACTACATAAAAGTCATGAAGTTCGTAAAACTTTCAAAAATTGGTTTTTTGGAAGATTTTCTTGTGCTATACTACTTAAAAGTCACGAAGTTTGTTAAACATGCAAATTTTGGTTTTTGGAATATTTTCGTGTGCTATATTATATAAAAGTCACGAAGTTCGTTAAACTTTACAAGTTTGGTCCTTTTTTTGAAGATTTTCGTATGCTATACTACTTAAAAGTCACGAAGTTTGTTAAACTTGCAAAATTGGGTTTTTGGAAGTTCTTTGTGTGCTATACTACATAAAAGTCACGAAGATCGTTAAACTTTCAAAATTTGGTCCTTTTGAAGATGTACATGTGTTATACTACATAAAAGTCACAA
Source organism: Vicia villosa (assembly GCF_029867415.1). NCBI lineage: Eukaryota > Viridiplantae > Streptophyta > Magnoliopsida > Fabales > Fabaceae > Vicia > Vicia villosa. Next base: position 5,279,328 of record NC_081181.1, read on the forward strand.
AGTTCGTTTAACTTGCCAAATCTGGTATTTTTGGAAGATTTTCATGTGCTATACTACATATAAGTCACGAAATTCGTTAAATTTGCAATCTTTGGTATTTTTGAAGATTTTCATGTGCTATACTACACAAATGTCACGAATTTAAACTTGCAAATCTTAATATTTTTGATGATTTTCGTGTGCTATACTACATTAAAATCACGAAGTTCATTAAACTTGCATACATTGGTATTTTGGAAGATTTTTGTGTGCTATAGTACATAAAAGTCACGAAGTTCGTTAAACTTGCATACATTGGTATTTTGGAAGATTTTCGTCTGCAATACCACATAAATGTCAAGAAGTTCGTATAATAGTCAATTTTTTGTATTTTGGAAGATTTTCGTGTGCTACTACCTAAAAGTCATGAAGTTCGTTAAACTTGCAAAATTTTAGAATTTTGGAAGATTTTCGTGTGCTATACTACATAAAAGTTACGAAATTTGTTAAATTTGAAATCTTTGGTATTTATGAAGATTTCATGTGTTTTACTACATAAATGTCACGAAGTTCGTTAAAATTGCAAACTTTGGTATTTTGGATTATTTTTGTGTGATATACTACATAAAAGTCACGAAGTTCGTTAAACTTGCATACATTGGTATTTTGTAATATTTTCGTGTGCTATACTACATTTAAGTTACAAAGTTCGTTAAACTTGCATACAATAGTATTTTAGAAGATTTGTGTGTATTATATACTATGTAAAAGTCAAGAAGTTTGTTAAACTTGCCAAATTTAGTCTTTGGAAGATATCTGTGTGCTACACTACATAAAAGTCACGAAGTTTGTTAAACTTGAAAATTTGTGTATTTTGGAAGATTTCGTGAGCTATACTTCATAATAGTCACAAAGTTCGTTAAACTTGCAATTTTTTGTAAATTAGGAGATTCTCGCGTGCTATGCTACATTAAAGTCACAAAGTTCGTTAAACTTGCATAAATTGGTATTTTGGAAGATTTTCTTATGCTACAGTACATAAAAGTCACGAAGTTTGTTAAACTTGCAAATTTTGGTATTTTGGAAGATTTTCGTGTGCTAGACTGCATAAGAGTCACAAAGTTCGTTAAACTTGCAAATTTTTGTATTTTTTAAGATTTTCGTGTGCTATGCTACATAAAAGTAACGAAACTCGTTAAACATGTATAAATTGGTATTTTGGAAGATTTTCGTGTGCTATACTACATAAAAGTCATGAAGTTTGGTAAACTTTCAAATTTTGGTCTTTTGGAAGATTTTCGTATGCTATATACTACGTAAAAGTCACGAAGTTCGTTAAACTTGGAAAATTTGGTCTTTGGAAGATTTTCGTGTGCTATACTAAATAAAAGTCACGAAGTTTGTTAAACTTACAAATTTTGGTATTTTGGTAGATTTCGTAACCTATAGTTCATAATAGTCACAAAATTCGTTAAACTTGCAAAATTTTGTAATTTGGGAGATATTCGTGTGCTATGCTACAAAAACGTCACGCAGTTCGTTAAACTTGTATACATAGGTATTTTGGAAGATTTTCTTGTGCTATACTACTTAAAAGTCACAAAGTTTGTTAAACTTGCAAAGTTTGGTCTTTTGGAAATTTTTGTGTGCTATACTACATAAAAGTCACGAAGTTCGTTAAACTTGCAAATTTTAATATTTTTGATGATTTTCGTGTGCTATACTACATAAAAGTCACGAAGTTCTTTAAACTAGCATACATTGGTATTTTGGAAGATTATAGTGTGCTAAACTACATAAATGTCACGAAGTTTGTTAAACTTGCAAAATTTAGTCTTTTCGAAGATTTTTGTGTGCTATATACTACAAAAAAGTTACGAAATTTGTTAAATTGGCAAAATTTGGTATTTTTGATGATTTTCATGTGCTACTACATAAAAGTCACAGAGTTCGTTAAACTTGCAATTTTTATTATTTTGGAAGATTTCCGTGTGCTATACTACATAAAAGTCATGAAGTTCGTAAAACTTTCAAAAATTGGTTTTTTGGAAGATTTTCTTGTGCTATACTACTTAAAATTCACGAAGTTTGTTATGTAACACCCCATATTTTTCTAAATTTAATTTAATTGGAAATTAAATTATTATTTGGAATTATTCAGTATTTTGTGGAATTATTTGGAAAGAAATATGAGATAGGCTATTGGGCCAAGTGTGGTGTTAGTAAAGAGGGGGTACTATGTTAGTAAAGCCTTTACTAATTAAAATGTTATGTTTCATAAAATAAGAAAAATTGGGAAATGAGGAAAGGAGTCAGAACGTGAAAAATGAGAAGTGGAAGAGAAGAGATGAGGAACGCAAAGAGGAACCAAAGAGGAAGAGGACCAAAGATCAAGAACTCTTGGCTAAGGTAAGGGGGGACTCTCCGGTTATCATCTATTATCGTGTTCTTAGATAATAATATTGATTAGGGATGTTGTTGAGTCAATTGGATTATATGATAGATTTAGGGATTTAGTCGAATTGTATGATGTTTGATCCCTATGTTCGAATCCATGATACCTATGTTGTTTTGGTCCCAATTGATGCGTGATTGAGGTATTAGGAGGTGTTCTTCGTGTTGTTTGTGCATTCGATTTCCTAGGTTCGTACTGGTATGAATTGGGTGTGTTTGGAATGCATAGAATGCTGTTTTCTGCAGGTTGGGGTTTCTGAAATCGCCGGTTCGCGCCGCGTGCACAAGGTTGGCGCCGCGAACAGGTGGGCAGAATGCCAGGAAATTGTGATACGCACAGGTCGCGCCGCGTACCTGTGTTGGCGCCGCGAAGGCGTACTTGTTTTCTCGTTTCGCGCCGCGTGCATAGGTTGGCGCCGCGAACGTGTTGGTGTGGTTCAGGTCGCGCCGCGAACTTTGGGTGCGCCGCGTGCTGTAGCGATAGTTATCTCTTGGGAAAGTTAAATGATGTGTAACTTTCGAACCATAGGTCTGTTTTTAGTGCCGTTTCGAGCATGATGAATCTTATGAGATAGCCTATGTTTTAAATGATGAAATAAGGTGTGAATCCAATTATTTTTAAATATGATTTTATTTCATGGTGTATGATGTATTGTACATATATGTGATGAGATGTGTTAAATACATGATATGTTGAAATATTAATCATGTGACGATGTGTTTAAATGGGATGATGTATTGTTGACATATATGATGAAATGTGACAATATGAGATGTTGTTTTGAAAAACATTATGATGTGATGATTTGTTTAGAGTCGTATGATGATGACTGATTGTTTTGAAATGATGTGAATACATGTGTGTCCTTATTTTTGATGATGATGATTGATGTGGACACTTGTATGTTCTTTAATGATGATGATGATGATGATTGATTATATTTGAATGATGCTAATGTATATAAACATACTTTGATGATGATGATGATGATGATGATGATGAAATGGGTATTTGATGATGTTACTCATTAGACTTGACGATGGTATAGTATGTTGTATATGTTGCATTCATTCATGTTCATTGATGATACTGTATCCATAAGGGTGTGTTGGATCAGTGAAGGGCATGATTCCCATTGTGTGGAATCTGTGCTGGCAGGGCCGTATCTTGATGATGTTGGATCGGTCATGGGTTATTCCCATTTGATGAGGTTGGTACCACATGCATAGTGTCAGTTCATACATGTGCATACTTTTATAACATGATTGGATGTATTCCAGTGTTATAAATATTGATGATGTGTTGGTTGTGTGTTTTGTTGAATTAATGTTGAGTATGATTGTCTGTTTGAAAGATGTGTTCTGTTGATGTTTGTGTAAACGATAGATGTTCCTGATAATCTGAATATGATGAAATTGGGTGAATGATATAGCTATGATGTGTTGTTATTTAAGATGCAATAACATTTGTTAACTGTGATGAGACTCACCCTTACTGTTGACATTTTCAGATTGGGGATAGCTGCTTTCGACTTGGTGAGGATTAGCTCATAAGTCAGTGTATTAGTGTAGCGTCAGGTGTCATGCTCTGATATTGTAACACTGGGGGAACGTTAGATTAGAGTTTATGATGATACTCTATCGTGTTGTTATTGTATTAAATTATGTGGGATATTGCATAGATGAGGTTATGCTTATCCGTATGATGAATTTTCCGCTGTGTAAACATGAGATGTTTATGTATTATGACAGATTGTTCCTTAGTGAAAGCATGACAATGAATTTATGATAATTTGTTTTAAATTGAATTGTGGCACCCTTGTTTTCATGTTTTACTCTGAAAATTATTTTATAAATTTCCGTGGGGTTTAGAAGGGTGTTACATGTTAAACATGCAAAATTTGGTTTTTGGAATATTTTCGTGTGCTATATTATATAAAAGTCACGAAGTTCGTTAAACTTTACAAGTTTGGTCCTTTTTTTGAAGATTTCCGTATGCTATATGTAACACCCCATATTTTCTAATTTTAATTTAATCGGAAATTAAATTATTATTTGGAATTATTCGGTATTTTGGTGGAATTATTTAGAAAGAATTATGAGATGAGCTATTGGGCCAAGTGTGGTGTTAGTAAAGAGGGGGTGCTATGTTAGTAAAGCCCTTTACTAATTAAAATCTATTTTTCATAAAAATAAGGAATTGAGGAAAAAAGGAAAATAGATGTGGAAGAGGAGCAGAAGAGTAGAAGTGCTGATACGTGAAAGAGGAACAGAAGAGCAAGAGGGCTAATCAAGATCTTTGGCTAAGGTAAGGGGGGACTCTTCCGGTTAACATCTTTTATCGTATTATAGATAATAGGACTGATTTAGATGCATTGTTTGTGTCAATTGGTTATATGATGGATTGGGGTTTTGGGATGATTTTGAGGGGAATTGTATGATTTGATGAATTGTATGATTATATGATTGTTATGATGATTAAATGATCCTCTTTGTGTGTTATATTTGTGTTATAACATGTATGTGGCTGATATGGTGGTATTTGAGGTTCATAACATAACTTGGTTTGGTTTTGGGGATTTTGGGGTAAATCCCGTAATGCTGTCAAATGCGATGAAAGCTCTGACTTTTGCCAGTTCGCGCCGCGAAGGTAGGTGCGCGCCGCGAAGGCGTACTTGTTTTCTCGCATCGCGCCGTGTGCATAGGTTGGCGCCGCGAACGTGTTTGTGTGCTTCAGGTCGCGCCGCGAACTTTGGTTGCGCCGCGTGCTGTAGCGATAATTGTTTTCTTGTAAAAAGTTAAAGATGTGTAACTTTCAAACCGTAAGTCCGTTTTAGACGCCGTTTTGGACGTTGTTCCTTAAATTGAATGTTCTACCATATGAAATGAATAAAACAATAACAACTTGATTTTATTTTAAAAAGTATCATTTTCTTCAAATGTGGTTTATTCTGGTTTTGCATAGCTGATGAGGTGCAATGGTTGTTGTGTGCATAATTGAATATGTGCAATGATGTATGTTGTGATAATGTGGTTGCTTCTGTTAATTTGTGCAAATGGGTGTTGTTCATGGTAAATATGGTTATCATGTGTCTTGAGGAATGATGAGGTAAATACTCTGTCGTTGATGAGTTGCTTTGTTGCACTTGGTGCACGATTGTGAGGGGTGTTATTGTTGTTGCACTGTATAATGAATGATTTACCTGTTATGATGTTGTGGTTGTAATTGGTGTTTGTTATACATATATTGTTGATGTAAAATATGTATTTTATTGTGGTTGAGAAATAGCATAACTGTGTATGGCTATTGATTATTGTGGTGGTTGATGATTATGACATTTGGTTGATTTATGTGGGTGATAAGCATGTTATGGTTGATACATGCATTCATAATCATTATGTGGCTGATCCTTGACGATGGTGGATCAGTGGTAGCTAATTCCCATTGTGTGGAATTAGTGAGTGGGTGTTGCCGTATCCTTGACGATGGTGGATCGGTGAGTTGGGTTATCCCAGATTTTGGTACCACATGCATATAGTTGCATTTGCATTAGGCTACTTGTGTTATTATAACATGAATGGAAGATTGTCCAATGTTATAATATGCGATGATTGTGTAATGGTTATGATTTATTTGGATGGATTATGGTGTTGTCTCTTGGTAGTGTATTCTATTTGTTGTTGTGTGTTGATGAGTACTTCCTGACAATCTGAATATAATGAAATTGGATGAATAATGTGACTATGACGTGTTATTGTTTATGATTCGATAACATTTGTTAATTGTGAATGAGACTCACCCTTACTTTGATGATTTCAGATTGGCGAGTAGCGGCTTTTGGCTCGGTGAGGATTAGCTCATGAGCCAGTTCGTTTAGTATAGTGTCGGTGTCATGCTCTGATATTGTAACACTGGGGGAACGCTAGTTTAGAGTTATGATGATACTCTATTTTGTTGTTATTGGAGTAATTTGTGAGATATTGCATAGATGATGTTATGCTTATCTGTTGATTAATGTTCCGCTGTATAGAAACATGATTTTGTTAAATGGATGATTTGCCCCTAAGTGAAGCATGACAATTGATTTATGATAATTTGTTTTAAATTGAATTGTGGCACCCTTGTTTTCATGTTTTACTCTGAATTATTTTATTAATTTCCGCGGGGTTTAGAAGGGTGTTACAATAGTGGTATCAGAGCAGGTCGGTCCATCCGGCCAATTGTTGAGTCAGTTGAGTTGCGCGACAGTTGTATATTGTCGGCATTTTATTCCTTGGTACGCGACATGTGAGTGAATCACTTTCGGTACTTGGTTGTTTGTTGCAGGTGTTGGATTGAAACAAGTGGGGGAGAAGCTTCGTTTCTCGGTTATGTTTCAGTTGTAAGAAGATTGATTCAGTAGGCTGTTGTTGGCAACAGTGCGAGCGTTGTTGGAGTTTGTTGTTTCCCGAATTGAAGGTGACTTGGAATTAAGACTTCACTGGGAATTGAGTTGGAACATCTTGAAGGAAGATGATTAGAGGTAATTGACAGTTATTGTAAGAGAAGGAAATTGGAAGGTTGCGATGTGTCAGCTCTGCTGGTGTACTGCGAAGATGTCAGTTGAGTAGCTTTACGTCTCGGAAGAGATTCAGCTGCAAGTTTGCAAAGAGGATTGCTGTCGTAATGTTCCAGAAATCGCACTTCGGCGATAGGATATGTTGCTCAAGTCATAAGAATGTTTGGAAGTGAAGAGATACGATAAGGGGCTGTTTGGAATGTGATAGAGTTGAAGAGAATGAGTTTTGGAGAGAGATTTTCGTAAGCAAAACGCAGGAAAATTGCTGAATAGCTGCGGAACTTCGAAAATTCATAACTGGAGTTCTGGACATCCGAATTGAGTTCCGTTTGAAGCGTCGGAAAGCTAACGAGATGAACTTTGTTATAAAAATGGTTGCAGCAGCTGTAACATAATTAATTGTGACAGGATGACGTCGGAAGGAGGCGAAGTTACGGTTATTCTTGTTCTTATAACTAGACTTGTTTATTGGTACTGCAAGGGATGTCAGTGTCAGTGTTGAATGGATCGAAGGAATAATTAGAAGGTTTGTTGAGGAATAATTTTAAGAATTGAATTTACCAATTGAGGAGTTTTGGATGTATCGTATAGAGTATCGCTGCATGATGTCAGTGTTGCATTTTTCGGGCAATGATTGGAAAATTCATATCTTGAGTTTCGAGCGTCGGATTAATGTGCCGTTTGAACCTATGAAGAGGAGATATTATGTTCTACATTATGGGAGAGTTATAAATACAGTAGAGGTGACCCTATGCGGAGAGGTTCTGAAGTCGGTTATGGAAGTGTGAAACTTGTTGAATAAGAATGCCTACTACCGTGATTATTCGAAACGAAGTTGAGTAAGACATGTTGTTGATGAATAAGTCGATGAGATATTCGGTAATAAAGACGATTTGAGTACCGATGGATTTTAGTGAGGATTGAATTAGTAGCAAAGATGGAATAAACTTTAGAACTCTTGGAATAGTATTTGTGATGGCAAAGTAACAATAAGTATAAAAGAAGAATTTTAGAGGATTTCTGACACCTATTGAATGTGAGGAAGACTTTGTTGAGATGTTGAGTGGAATGATAATTGGGCACGAAAGATGTCATGGAATTTGGATTAAAACCACGAGTTATGAATGTTGTCTTGGTCGTGCAGGTTAATTGTATGGCTCAAGATTCGAAGTGTTTAGTGATCATAAGAGTTGAAGTACCTCTTTAATCAGAAAGGGCTTAATATGAGGCAGTAGAGATGATTAGAGTATATTTTTCTTAGGATTAGGATTTTGGTTTGAATTACCATCCTAATAAGGAAAATGTTGTGCTTTTGTGTTGCGTAAGAAGTCTTTAAAATGTCGGTGCTAATGATGAATGAGTTGGATTTAATTGGACAATTTAGAGACTTGAGTTAGTATGTGAAGGCACTCCTAATAGTGTTAGGTTGAGTGTGCTAGAAGATGACTAGTGGTATTCTTAACGAGATTAGAGAAGGTCAGAAAGATGATGTTGAGTTGATCGATAGGTTGACTTTGAATTACCAGAGTAAAGACGGTGAATTTAGGATCGACGAAAACAATTTAATGGGGTTGAGTGGTTGGATTTGTGTTTCTGATGTTTTGAACTTCGGAAGAATATTCTAGAAGACGGACACTGTAGTGGATTATTGAACTATGACGATGTTAATGAGTTTGGGTGCAAACTCGGAAATGGACACTATTATGTAGTAACGACGGTTTATGCTTAAATATGATTTTCAACTAATATTGACAAATTTAGGACTTGATCACCCTAAATCCCTTGTTGGTAGTAGATGGAATCATATAGAAGAGATAAGCTTGTTTTGTTACCTTAATGGTTTAAGATGTGATGAATACTAAGCCGTGAGAATAATCACTCACTATGTTGTGTGAACTTATGAAGAAGTGAATATGAAAGAGTGCAACATGGTGGATGATGACTTAAGACGGGTAATCAGAGTCGCGCAGCGAAAGTGTGATGTGGAGTAGTGTTATGAGTACTACTCGCGGGAAGTAAGGAATTAATATGTCGGAAGCCTACATAGAGAATATGTATTGATCTATATGTTGGATTTAGAATCCAGTGGATGTAAGGATGTCGTGTCGAAGAATTATAACTCTTTTGAATAATTGCCGAGATGATGAAATGTTATTACGGTTGTACGTAGTTAACGAGTATGTATTCGGCGAAATTAAAACGAAGAGTTGATGCTATATGCTGTAATAATTTTGTGTTGTTATTAAGGTGATATTGTAAATTCCAGATATAATGAGTAATTACACTCTATGAAGGACGAAGTGGATTTAATTCTTAAAGAAGAGTGGGATTCAGTTTGAGCTATTATGTAAGCAATGGTATATCGAGGCTGATGAGTGTGATTATAACTACTTGTGCGTACTCGTTCCGATGGTGAGAATGTTTAATAGATGTAATAACTCAGGAATTTGTTTTGAGTGCGAGTAAGTATTATTGAGTGGTAAATTGGTACCATGAATGATGGAGGATGATTCTTGGACGAATGAGTAAAGAGAGTCGGAATCGGGTAAAACTCAAAAAATCTATTTGGTATAGATGATTGTGATGAGTAGTCAGAGTAGTGCGGAAAAAAAAAACGGAATGTAAAGTGTTGGATAATCGATGGCTTGAATTAAGGGGAGTCAGATAATTGGAATTCAATGGTATAGGAATATGAGTATTGAGTTCTTGGAGGAAGCGGTTGGTGAAAAGTGTAAGTATTATTTTATCGCTCAGATGGAGGAGTATGTCTAAGGTTGGTATGTTGGTAGATGGTATGCATTACTGCAGTGTTGATCAGTGTGATCATACTATAGATTGTGTAATTGTATTACTCAGTGGATGAGCGTATTGTGTAGGTTGTACCTCAATGTTCTGTTGTTGTTAACCTTTTTGGAGCTATAGCGAGTGGTATACTTTTGGATAGTCAAGTGCGACGTAAGAACTGGAATTTGAATGTATGAAACATGTTTCCTGTTGGTTATGTCAGATGGATTTTTGGGGATTGAATGATGGTAATGTTAATTGGGAGCTGGAGAGTCAGGTGGAGGACTCTTATACGAGCTGGTTACTTGAGGTATGTTTTCGAGGACGAAAACTCTTTTAGTGGAGGAGAGTTGTAACACCCCATATTTTCTAATTTTAATTTAATCGGAAATTAAATTATTATTTGGAATTATTCGGTATTTTGGTGGAATTATTTAGAAAGAATTATGAGATGAGCTATTGGGCCAAGTGTGGTGTTAGTAAAGAGGGGGTGCTATGTTAGTAAAGCCCTTTACTAATTAAAATCTATTTTTCATAAAAATAAGGAATTGAGGAAAAAAGGAAAATAGATGTGGAAGAGGAGCAGAAGAGTAGAAGTGCTGATACGTGAAAGAGGAACAGAAGAGGAAGAGGGCTAATCAAGATCTTTGGCTAAGGTAAGGGGGGACTCTTCCGGTTAACATCTTTTATCGTATTATAGATAATAGGACTGATTTAGATGCATTGTTTGTGTCAATTGGTTATATGATGGATTGGGGTTTTGGGATGATTTTGAGGGGAATTGTATGATTTGATGAATTGTATGATTATATGATTGTTATGATGATTAAATGATCCTCTTTGTGTGTTATATTTGTGTTATAACATGTATGTGGCTGATATGGTGGTATTTGAGGTTCATAACATAACTTGGTTTGGTTTTGGGGATTTTGGGGTAAATCCCGTAATGCTGTCAAATGCGATGAAAGCTCTGACTTTTGCCAGTTCGCGCCGCGAAGGTAGGTGCGCGCCGCGAAGGCGTACTTGTTTTCTCGCATCGCGCCGCGTGCATAGGTTGGCGCCGCGAACGTGTTTGTGTGCTTCAGGTCGCGCCGCGAACTTTGGTTGCGCCGCGTGCTGTAGCGATAATTGTTTTCTTGTAAAAAGTTAAAGATGTGTAACTTTCAAACCGTAAGTCCGTTTTAGACGCCGTTTTGGACGTTGTTCCTTAAATTGAATGTTCTACCATATGAAATGAATAAAACAATAACAACTTGATTTTATTTTAAAAAGTATCATTTTCTTCAAATGTGGTTTATTCTGGTTTTGCATAGCTGATGAGGTGCAATGGTTGTTGTGTGCATAATTGAATATGTGCAATGATGTATGTTGTGATAATGTGGTTGCTTCTGTTAATTTGTGCAAATGGGTGTTGTTCATGGTAAATATGGTTATCATGTGTCTTGAGGAATGATGAGGTAAATACTCTGTCGTTGATGAGTTGCTTTGTTGCACTTGGTGCACGATTGTGAGGGGTGTTATTGTTGTTGCACTGTATAATGAATGATTTACCTGTTATGATGTTGTGGTTGTAATTGGTGTTTGTTATACATATATTGTTGATGTAAAATATGTATTTTATTGTGGTTGAGAAATAGCATAACTGTGTATGGCTATTGATTATTGTGGTGGTTGATGATTATGACATTTGGTTGATTTATGTGGGTGATAAGCATGTTATGGTTGATACATGCATTCATAATCATTATGTGGCTGATCCTTGACGATGGTGGATCAGTGGTAGCTAATTCCCATTGTGTGGAATTAGTGAGTGGGTGTTGCCGTATCCTTGACGATGGTGGATCGGTGAGTTGGGTTATCCCAGATTTTGGTACCACATGCATATAGTTGCATTTGCATTAGGCTACTTGTGTTATTATAACATGAATGGAAGATTGTCCAATGTTATAATATGCGATGATTGTGTAATGGTTATGATTTATTTGGATGGATTATGGTGTTGTCTCTTGGTAGTGTATTCTATTTGTTGTTGTGTGTTGATGAGTACTTCCTGACAATCTGAATATAATGAAATTGGATGAATAATGTGACTATGACGTGTTATTGTTTATGATTCGATAACATTTGTTAATTGTGAATGAGACTCACCCTTACTTTGATGATTTCAGATTGGCGAGTAGCGGCTTTTGGCTCGGTGAGGATTAGCTCATGAGCCAGTTCGTTTAGTATAGTGTCGGTGTCATGCTCTGATATTGTAACACTGGGGGAACGCTAGTTTAGAGTTATGATGATACTCTATTTTGTTGTTATTGGAGTAATTTGTGAGATATTGCATAGATGATGTTATGCTTATCTGTTGATTAATGTTCCGCTGTATAGAAACATGATTTTGTTAAATGGATGATTTGCCCCTAAGTGAAGCATGACAATTGATTTATGATAATTTGTTTTAAATTGAATTGTGGCACCCTTGTTTTCATGTTTTACTCTGAATTATTTTATTAATTTCCGCGGGGTTTAGAAGGGTGTTACAATAGTGGTATCAGAGCAGGTCGGTCCATCCGGCCAATTGTTGAGTCAGTTGAGTTGCGCGACAGTTGTATATTGTCGGCATTTTATTCCTTGGTACGCGACATGTGAGTGAATCACTTTCGGTACTTGGTTGTTTGTTGCAGGTGTTGGATTGAAACAAGTGGGGGAGAAGCTTCGTTTCTCGGTTATGTTTCAGTTGTAAGAAGATTGATTCAGTAGGCTGTTGTTGGCAACAGTGCGAGCGTTGTTGGAGTTTGTTGTTTCCCGAATTGAAGGTGACTTGGAATTAAGACTTCACTGGGAATTGAGTTGGAACATCTTGAAGGAAGATGATTAGAGGTAATTGACAGTTATTGTAAGAGAAGGAAATTGGAAGGTTGCGATGTGTCAGCTCTGCTGGTGTACTGCGAAGATGTCAGTTGAGTAGCTTTACGTCTCGGAAGAGATTCAGCTGCAAGTTTGCAAAGAGGATTGCTGTCGTAATGTTCCAGAAATCGCACTTCGGCGATAGGATGTGTTGCTCAAGTCATAAGAATGTTTGGAAGTGAAGAGATACGATAAGGGGCTGTTTGGAATGTGATAGAGTTGAAGAGAATGAGTTTTGGAGAGAGATTTTCGTAAGCAAAACGCAGGAAAATTGCTGAATAGCTGCGGAACTTCGAAAATTCATAACTGGAGTTCTGGACATCCGAATTGAGTTCCGTTTGAAGCGTCGGAAAGCTAACGAGATGAACTTTGTTATAAAAATGGTTGCAGCAGCTGTAACATAATTAATTGTGACAGGATGACGTCGGAAGGAGGCGAAGTTACGGTTATTCTTGTTCTTATAACTAGACTTGTTTATTGGTACTGCAAGGGATGTCAGTGTCAGTGTTGAATGGATCGAAGGAATAATTAGAAGGTTTGTTGAGGAATAATTTTAAGAATTGAATTTACCAATTGAGGAGTTTTGGATGTATCGTATAGAGTATCGCTGCATGATGTCAGTGTTGCATTTTTCGGGCAATGATTGGAAAATTCATATCTTGAGTTTCGAGCGTCGGATTAATGTGCCGTTTGAACCTATGAAGAGGAGATATTATGTTCTACATTATGGGAGAGTTATAAATACAGTAGAGGTGACCCTATGCGGAGAGGTTCTGAAGTCGGTTATGGAAGTGTGAAACTTGTTGAATAAGAATGCCTACTACCGTGATTATTCGAAACGAAGTTGAGTAAGACATGTTGTTGATGAATAAGTCGATGAGATATTCGGTAATAAAGACGATTTGAGTACCGATGGATTTTAGTGAGGATTGAATTAGTAGCAAAGATGGAATAAACTTTAGAACTCTTGGAATAGTATTTGTGATGGCAAAGTAACAATAAGTATAAAAGAAGAATTTTAGAGGATTTCTGACACCTATTGAATGTGAGGAAGACTTTGTTGAGATGTTGAGTGGAATGATAATTGGGCACGAAAGATGTCATGGAATTTGGATTAAAACCACGAGTTATGAATGTTGTCATGGTCGTGCAGGTTAATTGTATGGCTCAAGATTCGAAGTGTTTAGTGATCATAAGAGTTGAACTTGCAAATTTTAATATTTTTGATGATTTTCGTGTGCTATACTACATAAAAATCACGAAGTTCTTTAAACTAGCATACATTGGTATTTTGGAAGATTATAGTGTGCTAAACTACATAAATGTCACGAAGTTTGATAAACTTGCAAAATTTAGTCTTTTCGAAGATTTTTGTGTGCTATATACTACAAAAAAGTTACGAAATCTGATAAATTGGCAAAATTTGGTCTTTTTGAAGATTTTCATGTGCTACTACATAAAAGTCACAGAGTTCGTTAAACTTGCAATTTTGATTATTTTGGAAGATTTCCGTGTGCTATACTACATAAAAGTCATGAAGTTCGTAAAACTTTCAAAAATTGGTTTTTTGGAAGATTTTCTTGTGCTATACTACTTAAAAGTCACGAAGTTGGTTAAACATGCAAATTTTGGTTTTTGGAATATTTTCGTGTGCTATATTATATAAAAGTCACGAAGTTCGTTAAACTTTACAAGTTTGGTCCTTTTTTTGAAGATTTTCGTATGCTATACTACTTAAAAGTCGCGAAGTTTGTTAAACTTGCAAAATTTGGTTTTTGGAAGTTCTTTGTGTGCTATACTACATAAAAGTCACGAAGATCGTTAAACTTTCAAAATTTGGTCCTTTTGAAAATGTACATGTGTTATACTACATAAAAGTCACAAAGTTCGTTTAACTTGCAAAATCTGGTATTTTTGGAAGATTTTCATGTGCTATACTACATATAAGTCACGAAATTCGTTAAATTTGCAATCTTTGGTATTTTTGAAGAGTTTCATGTGCTATACTACACAAATGTCACGAATTTAAACTTGCAAATTTTAATATTTTTGATGATTTTCGTGTGCTATACTACATTAAAATCACGAAGTTCATTAAACTTGCATACAATAGTATTTTGTAAGATTTTTGTGTGCTATAGTACATAAAAGTCACGAAGTTCGTTAAACTTGCATACATTGGTATTTTGGAAGATTTTCGTCTGCAATACCACATAAAAGTCAAGAAGTTCGTATAATAGTCAAATTTTTGTATTTTGGAAGATTTTCGTGTGCTACTGCCTAAAAGTCATGAAGTTCGTTAAACTTGCAAAATTTTGGAATTTTGGAAGATTTTCGTGTGCTATACTACATAAAAGTCACGAAATTTGTTAAATTTGATATCTTTGGTATTTATGAAGATTTCATGTGTTACACTACATAAATGTCACGAAGTTCGTTAAACTTGCAAACTTTGGATTTTTGGATTATTTTTGTGTGCTATACTACATAAAAGTCACGAAGTTCATTAAACTTAAATAAATTGGTATTTTGTAACATTTTCGTGTGCTGTACTACATTTAAGTCACAAAGTTCGTTAAACTTGCATACAATAGTATTTTAGAAGATTTATGTGTGTTATATACTATGTAAAAGTCAAGAAGTTTGTTAAACTTGCAAAATTTAGTCTTTGGAAGATATTTGTGTGCTACACTACATAAAAGTCACGAAGTTTGTTAAACTTGAAAATTTGTGTATTTTGGAAGATTTCGTGAGCTATACTTCATAATAGTCACAAAGTTCGTTAAACTTGCAAATTTTTGTAATTTAGGAGATTCCCGTGTGCTATGCTACATTAAAGTTACAAAGTTCGTTAAACTTGCATAAATTGGTATTTTGGAAGATTTTCTTATGCTACAGTACATAAAAGTCACGAAGTTTGTTAAACTTGCAAATTTTGGTATTTTGGAAGATTTTCGTGTGCTATACTACATAAGAGTCACAAAGTTCGTTAAACTTGCAAATTTTTGTATTTTTTAAGATTTCTATGTGCTATGCTACATAAAAGTAACGAAATTCGTTAAACATGTATAAATTGGTATTTTGGAAGATTTTCGTGTGCTATACTATATAAAAGTCATGAAATTTTGTAAACTTTCAAATTTTGGTCTTTTGGATGATTTTCGTATGCTATATACTACGTAAAAGTCACGAAGTTCGTTAAACTTGCAAAATTTGGTCTTTGGAAGATTTTCGTGTGCTATACTACATAAAAGTCACAAAGTTTGTTAAACTTACAAAATTTGGTATTTTGGTAGATTTCGTAAGCTATAGTTCATAATAGTCACAAAATTCGTTAAACTTGCAAAAATTTTGTAATTTGGGAGATATTCGTGTGCTATGCTACAAAAAAGTCACGAAGTTCGTTAAACTTGTATACATAGGTATTTTGGAAGATTTTCTTGTGCTATACTACATAAAAGTCACGAAGTTTGTTAAACTTGCAAAGTTTGGTCTTTTGGAAGATTTTTGTGTGCTATACTACATAATAGTCACGAAGTTCGTTAAACTTGCAAATTTTAATATTTTTGATGATTTTCGTGTGCTATACTACATGAAAGTCGTGAAGTTCTTTAAACTCGCATACATTGGTATTTTGGAAGATTATAGTGTGCTAAACTACATAAATGTCACAAAGTTTGTTAAACTTGCAAAATTTAGTCTTTTCGAAGATTTTTGTGTTCTATATACTACAAAAAAGTTATGAAATTTGTTAAATTGGCAAAATTTGGTCTTTTTGAAGATTTTCATGTGCTACTACATAAAAGTCACAGAGTTCGTTAAACTTGAAATTTTTATTATTTTGTAAGATTTCCGTATGCTATACTACATAAAAGTCATGAAGTTCGTAAAACTTCCAAAAATTGGTTTTTGGAATATTTTCTTGTGTTATACTACTTAAAAGTCACGAAGTTTGTTAAACATGCAAAATTTGGTTTTTGGAATAATTTCGTGTGCTATATTATATAAAAGTCACGAAGTTC
Source organism: Vicia villosa (assembly GCF_029867415.1). Lineage (NCBI taxonomy): Eukaryota > Viridiplantae > Streptophyta > Magnoliopsida > Fabales > Fabaceae > Vicia > Vicia villosa. The sequence goes on from NC_081181.1 coordinate 5,296,024, forward strand.
GTTAAACTTTACAAGTTTGGTCCTTTTTTTGAAGATTTTCGTATGCTATACTACTTAAAAGTCACGAAGTTCGTTTAGCTTTCAAATTTTGGTATCTTGGAAGATTTTCGTGTGCTAAACTAACTAAAAGTCCCGAAGTTTGTTAAACTTTCAAAAACTGGTTTTTTGGAAGATTTTCTTGTGCTATACTACATAAAAGTCACGAAGTTTGTTAAACTTGCAAAGTTTGGTCTTTTGGAAGATTTTCTTGTGCTATACTACATAAAAGTCACGAACTTTGTTAAACTTTCAAAGTTTGGTCTTTTGGAAGATTTTTGTGTGCTATACTACATAAAAGTCACGAAGTTTGTTAAACTTGCAAAGTTTGGTCTTTTGGAAGATTTTTGTGTGCTATACTACATAAAAGTCACGAAGTTCGTTAAACTTGCATACATTGGTATTTTGGAAGATTTTTGTGTGCTATAGTACATAAAAGTCACGAAGTTCGTTAAACATGCATACATTAGTATTTTGGAAGATTTTCGTCTGCAATACCACATAAAAGTCAAGAAGTTCGTATAATAGTCAAATTTTTGTATTTTGGAAGATTTTCGTGTGCTACTACCTAAAAGTCATGAAGTTCGTTAAACTTGCAAAATTTGGTTTATGAAGATTTGGTTCTCCTGCACATCAGCAAAAGCTTCAGTTAGTTCCCGAGTAAGGCTTTCGGCATCGAAGATTTGCGTAGAATAATATTCTGTCCACCATTGATGAAAATCTATGGTAGAGTAAAAAGCAGGTTCGAAAGAAACTGGAAACAAAGTGGTGATGCCAACATATTTGGAGATTTTTGACTCATATTCATCTTCTACCAGATGCGAAGTGAGTAGACACATGTGATTCCTTTTGTCATACAAGCACTTTGGTTTCAGTTGAATCAACCCAAATTGTCTCGAAACTAGATTTGGTTGATAACAAAGGAGGCAGCAGTGACTTTTCGAAGATCGAAGTCGGTGATATAACAACTTTGGGGTGAGGAAGGCTTCCCAGATAGCCATGGATTCAGCTTGATGATCAACAGAAGTTGCTGGAAATTCTCGAGTAAACCATTCGGGACCCACCTTACGTTGTACGAATGGAGCCATCGAGGGAGTGAATTGATAACGTTTGGCAAACATCATTATGTATGCCAAGAAGGTTTCACGAAGTTTGCCAGTTTCTTCCTTTGGAGTTAGGTAAGCTAATCTAGTTCCTTCTACTGTTTGATTCTTTATAGCTGCACTTTCTTCATCCACAACACTTTTATATGGGAGGTGAGCCTCGAAAGTGGCATTAAGCCATAGTTGCAACAACCAGAAAGGACCAGCAAAAAGAAGAGATCCTGTTTTGTAGTTCTTAACAAGGTCTGTTGCTTCACCAAGATTCTCGTAGAGAAATCCTAGAATTAACTGGCTTAGGTTTAACTTTTTCCCAGCATTTAGCTGGTTAGCCATGCAAAGGTATCTCTTTGCTAGTTGTATGGACCTAGAGCAAAAGACGCATCTCGAAAGCCAGAGTGCTAGAAATGCTATATGTTCTTCATCTGAGACGTCTGGGTTCGTTTCGTTGTGGTATTGTTGAATGAAGGCAGTATAGGTGACTGTTGCTTCATTAAAATTGATGGTGTCAGTATCCATGAAATTGGGGTCGAAGGTTTTCCCAGTTGGTCGAAGCCCTGTTATGGCAGCTACATCGAAAAGGGTAGGGGTAACCATTCCACATGGAAGGTGGAAAGTATTATGAGAAGTATCCCAGAAATAAACTGACGCTACTAACATGGTTTGGTTATATTCTAGGCTTGTTTTGGATAACTGGATTAGGTCATAAATCCCTAATTGTTTCCAGAAAGAAGCCTTTTGTTTTTACACCTTTGCTAACCAAGAGTGATACAGTTCAGGATATTTTGCTAAAGGGATTGACCTAAAGACTTTCACAAAATTGGTTACATAGTTTAACCTAATTTTCTCTAAAACCAAAGAAGTTTCAGTTGAGGTTTCTGTTGTGTTATCAGGATCAGCTAAGACTGGATGACCTTCTTCATCTATCTTATTCTTGCTAACTAAAGGTCTAGTCTTATAATAAGCAGGGAAGAATTTACTCAAAAAGGGGTTGTTTCCTCCTGGTAAAGGACCCATGAAAGCATGAGTTTTTCCAGAAAGTTCAAAAGGGATGATTACCTGAGAAGCGTAGATAGCGTGCGCCTCTACATCATTTGGGTCTGGAATATGTGCTTGATTCTTTATCTGTGTAGGATTTTGAAGTTTCTAAATGGGTTGAAGAGCATTTGAAGAAGACGCCATGAGTAAATTTGATTTGAGAAATAGGTTAAGCGAGGCCAAAGAGAATTTTTCTTTTCTGTGTTGAGGGTAAAGAAAATAGAAGTGGAAGTTATGCGAGGGTAGAAGTTCAAGTATTTAAAGGTTTAACGGAAACTCTTTCAAATATTTTGGGTAAAAGTCAAAAGACACGCGGCAGGCGTTAATTTAATCCAACGGCGGTCGAATAATTATTAGCCTTATTCCTAGTATATAGGAGTAATGATCATGAAGTAATGCCAGAACGTGGGAATGTAAGTTCTGAAAAGACATCTTTGAAAATGACAAGACGTTTTGAAAGTGGAGTCATAAATGATTATGACGTTAGTCAGTTGTCTTTGAACTCTAAGAAGTGAGTAAAACGAAATCTCATCATGACAAGAAACGCCTATTTCTCTTGTTTTTCGAAACAGGCATTTATTGGGGGCAATTTGTTAGCTGAAGATTTCGTTTAGAAAGAATATCCTTTGAAGAGTTAGAATTCGAAGGAAGATGGTTACTGATGACCATTTCTGAGATTAAAGATGGCTACTGATGGCCATGTTTCGAGAATGTTTGTTTGAGTTGGAGTAAAGATGGTTAGACTTGGAGCTAATTCGAAGAGGATTATCTTTGAAGACTTAAACCTTTTGCGAAATACGTAAGGTACTGAGGCTGAACGTGTTTTCGTGGCATTCTCGGTTTTGATCATGTTGCCACGCGTCGAAAGAGGATTCAGGCGGGAGGATTTGAATTTCGAAGTAGTTTGTGTAACTGCACAAAGACAGATGGCATCCCAAGGATTCTTGTGGGCAACGTGGCATCAGATTAGTGTAGGACCGTTAGGGTCGAAATTAGTATAAATAAGGGTCTTAATGTTAGGATTCCGTGTGTTCATTTTGTACAAATCACTCACAAACCACTCAAGTATCAAGTGTTTAGAGAACGAGATCGCTGAGAAATGTACGTATGACACCAACACCATTTTAATACATTTGTATCTTTCTTTATTCAAGTATCTTTTCATTATTACTGCTTTCGTTTACTTTCTGTTATTTACATTCCTGCACTTCTTTTATTTCGTTCAACTTTTATCTCGACGCACTTTACATTCTTGCACGTTACATTCTTGCACTTTACATTTCTGCAGTTTATACGCTTTATTTATACTTCTTTGTCGAAAGTCATACTCACGTGTATAACAAGTGTTATTTTGATTAAGTGAATATTGAATATAAAATCACACACAAGTTTTCTTGAAGTCAGAACAAACAAGCATGAATCAAATCAGATCGAAAGACAATTGTTTGACTATGTCCTAGGATCAATCTAGTCGATCCTGCGAGTAACCAAAGTATATTTTATAGTTTGGAGGACTAGCGGTTGTTTACCAGAAATCACCGTAAACAATGCTATACTACATAAAAGACACGAAGTTCATTAAACTTGCATACATTGGTATTTTGTAACATTTTCGTGTGCTATACTACATTTAAGTCATAAAGTTCGTTAAACTTGCATACAATAGTATTTCAGAAGATTTATGTGTGCTATATACTATTTAAAAGTCAAGAACTTTGTTAAACTTGCAAAATTTAGTTTTTGGAAAATATCTGTGTGCTACACTACATAAAAGTCACGAATTTTGTTAAACTTGAAAATTTGTGTATTTTGGAAGATTTCGTGAGCTATACTTCAAAATAGTCACAAAGCTCTTTAAACTTGCAAATTTTTGTAATTTAGGAGATTTTCGTGTGCTATGCTACATTAAAGTCACAAAGTTCGTTAAAATTGCATACATTGGTATTTTGGAAGATTTTATTATGCTACGGTACTTAAAAGTCACGAAGTTTGTTAAACTTGCAATTTTTGGTATTTTAAAAGATTTTCGTGTGCTATACTACACAAGAGTCACAAAGTTCGTTAAACTTGCAAATTTTTGTATTTTTTAAGATTTCCGTGTGCGATGCTACATAAAAGTACCGAAATTTGTTAAACATGTATAAATTGGTATTTTGGAAGATTTTCGTGTGCTATACTACATAAAAGTCATGAAGTTTGGTAAACTTTCAAATTTTGGTCTTTTGGAAGATTTTCATATGCTATATACTACGTAAAAGTCACGAAGTTCGTTAAACTTGCAAATTTTGGTCTTTGGAAGATTTTTGTGTGCTATACTACATAAAAGTCACGAAGTTTGTTAAACTTACAAATTTTGGTATTTTGGAAGATTTCGTAAGCTATAGTTCATAATAGTCACAAAATTCGTCAAACTTGCAAAAAATTTTAATTTGAGAGATATTCGTGTGCTATGCTACATAAAAGTCATGAAGTTCGTTAAACTTGTATACATAGGTATTTTGGAAGATTTTCTTGTGCTATACTACATAAAAGTCACGAAGTTTGTTAAACTTGCAAAGTTTGGTCTTTTGGAAGATTTTTGTGTGCTATACTACATAAAAGTCACGAAGTTCGTTAAACTTGCAAATTTTAATATTTTTGATGATTTTCGTGTGCTATACTACATAAAAGTCACGAAGTTCTTTAAACTAGCATACATTGGTATTTTGGAAGATTTTCGTGTGCTATACTACATAAATATCACGAAGTTTGTTATACTTGCAAAATTTTGTCTTTTCGAAGATTTTTGTGTGCTATATACTACAAAAAAGTTACGAAATTTGTTAAATTGGCAAAATTTGGTCTTTTTGAAGATTTTCATGTGCTGCTACATAAAAGTCACAGAGTTCGTTAAACTTGCAATTTTAATATTTTGAAGATTTTCGTGTGCTATACTACCTAAAAGTCATGAAGTTCGTTAAACTTTCAAAAATTGGTTTTATGGAAAATTTTCTTGTGCTATACTACTTAAAAGTCACGAAGTTTGTTAAACATGCAAAATTAGGTTTTTGGAATATTTTCGTGTGTTATATTATATAATAGTCACGAAGTTCGTTAAACTTTACAAGTTTGGTCCTTTTGAAGATTTTGGTATGCTATACTACTTAAAAGTTACGAAGTTCGTTTAACTTTAAAATTTTTGTATTTTGGAAAATTTTTGTATGCTAAACTAACTAAAAGACACGAAGTTCGTTGAACATTCAAAAACTGGTTTTTTTGAAGATTTTTGTGTGCTATACTACTTAAAAGTCACGAAGTTTGTTAAACTTGCAAATTTTGGTTTTTGGAAGTTCTTTGTATGTTATACTACATAAAAGTCATGAAGTTCGTTAAACCTTCAAAATTTGGTCCTTTTGAAGATTTACGTGTGTTATACTACATAAAAGTCACAAAGTTCGTTTAACATGCAAAATCTGGTATTTTGGAAGATTTTCATGTGCTATACTACATATAAGTCAAGAAATTCGTTAAATTTGCAATCTTTAGTATTTTTGAAGATTTTCATGTGCTATACTTCACAAATGTCACGAATTTAAACTTGCAAATTTTAGTATTTTGGAAATGTTTGTGTGTTATACTACATTAAAGTCACGAAGTTTAGTAAACTTGCATACATTGGTATTTTGGAAGATTTTTGTGTGCTATAGTACATAAAACACACGAAACTTGAATACATTGGTATTTTGGAAAATTTTCGTAGCTATACCACATAAAAGTCATGAAGTTCGTATAACAGTCAAATTTTGGTATTTTGGAAGATTTTCATGTGCTACTACATAAATAACGCGAAGTTCATTAAACTTGCAAATTTTGGAATTTTGGAAGATTTTCGTGTGATATACTAAATAAAGTCACGAAATTCGTTAAATTTGAAATCTTTGGTATTTATGAAGACTTTCATGTGCTATACTACATAAATGTCACGAAGTTCGTTAAACTTGCAAACTTTGGTATTTTGGAATATTTTTGTGTGCTATACTACATAAAAGTCGCGAAGTTCATTAAACTTGCATACATTGGTATTTTAGAAGACTTTCGTGTGCTATACTACATTTAAGTCACAAAGTTTGTTAAACTTGTATACAATGGTATTTTAGAAGATTTATGTGTGCTATATAATATGTAAAAGTCACGAAGTTTGTTAAACTTGCAAAATTTAGTCTTTGGAAGATTTCTGTGTGTTACACTACATAAAAGTCACGAAGTTTGTTAAACTTGCAAATTTTGGTATTTTGGAAGATTTCGTGAGCTATACTTCATAATAGTCACAAAGTTCGTTAAACTTGCATACATTAGTATTTTTGAAGATTTTCTTATGCTACACTACATAAAATTCACAAAGTTTGCTAAACTTGCAAATTTTGGTATTTTGGAAGATTTTCGTGTGCTATACTACATAAAAGTCACGAAGTTCGTTAAACTTGCAAATTTTTGTATTTTTTCAAATTTTCGTGTGCTATGCTATATAAAAGTCACGAAATTCGTTAAACATGTATAAATTGGCATTTTGGAAGACTTTCGTGTGCTATACTACATAAAAGTCACGAAGTTTGTTAAACTTGTAAAGTTTGGTCTTTTGGAAGATTTTTGTGTGCTATACTACATAAAAGTCACGAAGTTCTTTAACTAGCATACATTGGTATTTTGGAAGATTTTCGTGTGCTATACTACATAAATGTCACAAAGTTTGTTAAACTTGCAAAATTTAGTCTTTTCGAAGATTTTTGTATGCTATATACTACAAAAAAGTTACGAAATTTGTTAAATTGGGTCTTTTGAAAGATTTGGGTGTGCTATACTACATAAAAGTCAAGAAGTTCGTTAAACTTGCATACATTGGTATTTTGGATCATTTCCGTGTGTTACATAAAAGTCACGAAGTTTGTGAAACATGCAAATTTTGGTATTTTGGAAGATTTCGTGAGTTATAGTTCATAATAGTCACAAAATTCGTTAAACTTACAAAATTTTGTAATTTGGGAGATATTTGTGTGCTATGCTACATAATAGTCACGAAGTTCGTTAAACTTGTATACATAGGTATTTTGGCAGATTTTCTTGTGCTATACTACATAAAAGTCACGAAGTTTGTTAAACTTGCAAAGTTTTGTCTTTTGGAAGATTTTTGTGTGCTATACTACATAAAAGTCACGAAATTCGTTAAACTTGCAAATTTTAATATTTTGGAAGATTTCCTTGTGCTATACTACATAAAAGTCACGAACTTCGTTAAATTTGAAATCTTTGGTATTTATGAAGATTTTCATGTGCTATACTACATAAATGTCACGAAGTTCATTAAACTTGCAGACTTTGGTATTTTGAAATATTTTTGTGTGCTATACTACATAAATGTCACGAAGTTCATTAAACTTGCAGACTTTGGTATTTTGAAATATTTTTGTGTGCTATACTACATAAAAGTCACGAAGTTCATTAAACTTATATACATTGGTAATTTTTCAAATTTCCGGGTGCTATACTACATTTAAGTCACAAAGATCGTTAAACTTGCATACAATGGTATTTTAGAAGATTTATGTGTGCTATATACTACGTAAAATCCACAAAGTTTGTTAAACTTGCTAAATTTGGTCTTTGGAAGATTTTTGTGTGCTACACTACATAAAAGTCACGAAGTTTGTTAAACTTGTAAATTTTTGTATTTTGAAAGATTCCGTGAGCTATACTTCATAATAGTTTTGCAAGTTCGTTAAACTTGCAAATTTGTGTAATGTGGGAGATTCTCGTGTGCTATGCTACATTAAAGACACAAAGTTCATTAAACTTGCATACATCGGTATTTTGGAAGATTTTTGTGTGCTATACTACATAAAAGTCACGAAGTTCGTTAAACTTGCAAATTTTTGTATTTTTTAAGATTTTTGAGTTCTACGCTACATAAAAGTCACAAAATTCGTTAAACATGTATAAATTGGTATTTTGAAAGATTTTTGTGTGCTATACTACATAAAATTCACAAAGTTTGGTAAACTTTCAAATTTTGGTCTTTTGGAAGATATTTTTGTGCAAAGTTTTTGAGTTCTACATAAAAGTCACAAAATTCGTTAAACTTGCAAAATTTTGTAATTTTGGAGATTTTCGTGTGCTATGCTACATAAAAGTCACGAAGTTCGTTAAACTTGTATACATAGGTATTTTGGAAGATTTTCTTGTGCTATACTACTTAAAAGTCACGAAGTTTGTTAAACTTGCAAAGTTTGGTCTTTTGGAAGATTTTTGTGTGCTTTACTACATAAAAGTCACGAAGTTCGTTAAACTTGCAAAATTTGGTTTATGGAAGATTTTCGTGTGCTACTACATAAAAGTTGCGAAGTTCATTAAACTTGCAAAATTTGGAATTTTGAAAGATTTTCGTGTGTTATACTACATAAAAGTCACGAAACTCGTTAAATTTGAAATCTTTGGTATTTATGAAGATTTTCATGTCGTAGTTCGTTAAACTTGCAAACTTTGGTATTTTGAAATATTTTTGTGTGCTATACTACATAAAAGTCATGAAGTTCATTATACTTTCATACATTGGTATTTTGGAAGATTTTCGTCTGCTATACTACATTTAAGTCACAAAGTTCATTAAACTTGCATACAATGGTATTTTAGAAGATTTCTATGTGCTATATATTACATAAAAATCACGAAGTTTGTTAAACTTGCAAAATTTTGGTCTTTGGAAGATTTTTGTGTGCTACACTACATAAAAGTCACGAAGCTTTTTAAACTTGCAAATTTTGGTATTTTGGAAGATTTCGTGAGCTATACTTCATAATAGTCACAAAGTTCGTTAAACTTGCAAATTTTTGTAATTTGGAAGATTCTCGTGTGCTATGCTATATTAAAGTCACAAAGTTCGTTAAACTTGCATACATTGGTATTTTGGAAGATTTTCTACTGCTACACTACATAAAAGTCGTGAAGTTTGTTAAACTTACAAATTTTGGTATTTTGGAAGATTTTCGTGTGCTATACTACATAAAAGTCACGAAGTTCGTTAAACTTGTAAATTTTTGTATTTTTTAAGATTTTCGTGTGCTATGCTAAATAAAAGTCACGAAATTCGTTAAACATGTATACGTTGGTATTTTGGAAGATTTTCGTGTGCTATACTACATAAAAGTCAAGAAGTTCGTTGAACTTGCATACATTGGTATTTTGGTTGATTTTCGTGTGCTATACTACATAAAAGTCACGAAGTTTGTTAAATTTGCAAAAGTTAGTCTTTTGGAATATTTTTGTGTACTATACTATGTAAAAGTCACGAAGTTCGTTAAAATTTCATAATTTGATCCTTTTGAAGATTTCCGTGAGCTATACTACATAAAAGTCACGAAGTTCGTTAAACTTGTAAATTTTGGTATTTTGGAAGATTTTTGTGTGTAATACAACATTAAAGTCACGAAGTTCGTTAAACTTGCATACATTGGTATTTTGGAAGATTTTGTGTGCTATGCTACATAAAAGTCACGAAGTTTGTTACTTGCAAAATTTGGTCTTTTGGAAGATTTTCGTTGCTATAGAACATAAATGTCATGAAGTTCGTTAAACTTACAAACTTTAGTATTTGGAAGATTTTCGTGAGAAATACTTCAAAACATACACGAAGTTTGTTAAACTTGCATACATTGGTATTTTGAAAGTTTTTCATGTGTTATTCTATATAAAAGTCACGAAGTTATTTAAACTTACAAAAAAAAATTCTTTTTGAAGATTTTCTTATGCTATATTACATAAAAGTCACGAATTTCGTTAAACTTGTAAACTTTCGTATTTATGAAGATTTTCTTGTGCTATACTGCATAAATGTCACGAAGTTCGTTAAACTTGCATACATTGGTATTTTAGAAGATTTTCATGTGTTATACAACATAAAATACACGATGTTCGTTAAATTTGCATACATTGGTAATATGGAAGAGAATCAACTCTTGGAGAGGTCGTTTGTTATGTAGAGCTAGAAAAGAGGTTATGATCAAATATGTGTTCGAGGCTACCAACTTACATCATAAGTATATTTATCCTTCCAGATGCAATGAGTATATTTATCATAAGTATATTATATATATACTTTATCAATCCTAAGTTAAATCTTATAATAAAATGTAATTTAACAAATCACTTTTTTCTTGATAAAATATGTGTTTTAAACTTGAAAATTATTTAAACTTTAAAATTTTTGAAAATAATAAAATTATAACTATTCAAATCACACATATAAAAAAGTGAAAAGTGAAGTTATAATTTTATAAAAGTGAAATTTGCTTTAGAGGTTTCCAGCTGATGCAAGATGGAAGGAAACCTCTGAGGTGTATTGAAAAAAATTATATGAAGATTAAGTGCATCCTACATTATTTTAAAAACAAACTTGCGCTTTTCCAACTAACAGCAAAACTTTTCCCTTTTGATGAACAATTATTTTAATAGGTTTATCAACTACTATTATTTGTGCTATTCCAAGAGGAAAAACATTCTCCAAAGAGCTAGCATTTCATCACTTTCTAAAATCAATTCAGCTATTAGAACAGTTACCAAGAGTTGCAGTCTGTGTGATTAACCTCACTTGAACAGTGTAATGGTTTCCACAAGGAAAAATGAAATTCACAATTCATACTGTGGACATGGAAAATGTCTCAACCACAATCTTCGGTGCAATACTCAAGTCCTCCTCGTCAACTTCTTTTCTGGATCCTTCCCAAAGTCTATGTTCAATCCCCAATTTCCGCAACTCCAAAAGCCCTTGCTCCACTGAAATTTGAAAACCCATATAGTTAACTGGATGGAAAACACATCTTGCAAATATCCTTGCTAAACCTCTGAAGCAATCTAGGTTTGGTAAGTTGAAGGTTTTGTTAGGAATGGAATCATTAAAAACTATGAGTTAGGTGTTGTATGTGAGTAACTCATGGTTTAAGTCAATTGCTTGTGCAACAAGTTATTGTTTTGTTGGTTAGAAGTTAGTTTAGTTTTTATGTGAGGTAGTTATGATGGTTAGTAAGTTTTTAAGATTTGCTTAGGCAATAAGTAATCGTCTATCGCACTTCGTAACAAACTATTCCATTTGATTCAATAACATTCCTTCAACTCCTATTCTTTCTTATGTTAATGGAAACACCTAAGTTGAACATTTTCTTCTCAACTAATTAGCATAATATAGGGCTGATAAATCACAGAGTAATTGTTTAAAATAAAAATATTACACAGTACCATCAACGGCGTCGTGCGACGTAGGTGAATGCCTACTTCGACCAATCCAAAACAGAAGGCGTTCTTTGGCGACGTCCTCCTCTATACCATGAGCCTTGGCTCTTCTCCAAAAATAAGTCAGCCAGGCCTGACAGAGAGTAAATCCACATAGAAAACATGTTTCAGTAATACAAATATACTTCTCAATGAGAGCGACCATCGACTTTACAGATATCAATGAACAGGTTAAGTGGATAGAAGAGTGGGGTAAATGATTAACAAAAAACCATGTGATCTAGAATCGAGGAAAGCATGCCTTACAAAAGAAAAGTGAACTACGGTAGATACAGACATTCAAAGAGGCTGACACTGATAAAGAGCATGGAATGATTAGTGAAATAGAACTAAATACCTCCTTGAAAAGAACATCCTCAGATTCCTCTGGACTCAGCTCTACAAAAACACAATAATATTAAAACATTATTTGCACAAAGGAACACTGCTCAGATACTTGGGCAACTAATAGGTGGGGGAGAACATACCAAATGCTTCCATAAACTTAGGATCCCCTGGTGATTTAATATCTGGTAACATCCAAAAGTGTACTGAATCAGAATGTTACTAGTACATATAAAATATATTTTAGTCTAACATGTTTTAAAGCATGTAGAAGAAAATGCTTATAAAAAAGCATATAGAAACCAAAATATAACTCTTAGGATCTGTGGCTTATCTCTTTCTCGATAAATAGAAGAGCGTGCTTTAAGAGATATTTCTAGATTTTCAAAAGTGTTCGACCTGATGTGTGTCTTTTGTATTTAGTTATTCAATTAAAATCTGTTTATTGAAATTGTTCCGGTAAAAGGATTTAAATTTTATAAAACCCCTCTTATAAGTTATAAATCCTCAACAGAATAAAGAGACAGGTATCTAGTATTATGTGATGTGCATGAATTGTGTTTAATATACGCTTGAAGAACAAAAATAAAAAGAAAATAGTGACATAGCATGAGCGCATACCTAATACTAGTTGTCGAGCAGAATTTGGACTTGGACGCCGTTGTTGGGCTAATGCTTGCACAATAGCATCCTCAACCTTAGAAAACAAATAAAAAATAATATATAGAGATTAGCTTTTCCTATGTATGGCAACTCTGCTATCCTGAAAAAGTATATAGCAAATTCAATGAAATCTAAACAAGATCACACAAAACTTATGGCTAAATTTTTTGCTATAAATGAACATGAAGAAAAACAAAATCAACAATGCCTTTGAACAACACCTTTAAAGAAGCAAGCTCCTTTAGTCCCATTTCAACCGAAAGCATACTTTCAATATTTCCTTCTCCAGTAAGATCATTCAAGTCTGGAACAAGATTGCTCCTCTTCTCTGTCGCATCATCGCCTGCTTAAAAGTCATAACAATTATCTACTGAAAACTCACAGGCCTGTGTAATAGAATAATAAAAGTATAACACAACGGAGATATATTCTACTGTGCAGGCAAACTACAATGAACTGTAGAGTCCAAATCTTTAGTTCATGCCTTTTTCCCAGGATTCCTCCTTGGCCTTTTGTCCTGCAGAAACAACAATCTCAAATGGAAGAGGAGCTAAGGATGACCAAAGTTCATACTTTGAAACTGCAACATCTGCACAGATACCTGTAAACCAAGGTAAATATTACACAAGATATAAGATAGCTGGAAGTGAACTTAGAATTTATTCCACTTGTGCAACTCCGCCAAATTCAAACTAGATATACAACCAATATATATATATATATATATATATATATATATATATATATATATATATATATATATATATATATATATATATATATATATATATATATATATATATATATATATATATGCATGCAATAATACATTTGATTTTAAGGCAAACTGATACTTAAAAGCTTTGATAATGTATTCCGATATTGCCAACAGATACCTTTAGTCAAACCACCACAAGAATAAAAAGGAAGATAAATAACTACCAACTGTAGCTTAGTTTATTGACAGCTAAATCCCAATATGCAACCAAGCCACACTCATTAGTTTTACAATGTTAATGATGGTAACTCTTAGAAATAAGAATTGTCTAATCTTTTTAAGCTTGAATTTACTAAGTCTAAGTTGATCTTAAGTGTGGAAGGAAGCATTTTATTTTAATTAGTTTTAATTAAGTCTATGTAAATATCTCGTTTGGCACAGTAAAGTGTCATGCTTTGGAATTGTATCTCCCTGATAGTGTGCAGCTAGTAATGCTACAAGGTATTGTGGCGTCATTGCATGAGCCTAAGGGAAATTAAGGTTTCCTTCCTTATCTGTATTTAGTCAAGTGCCTGTGGTAGTCTTGATGGAAGACATGATCCCCCACCTCTTTTTGACCATTTCCGTTTGTTAAAGGTTCCACATCATATGAGATATGGCCTAAATATTTGTTTATAAGGTAGTTTTTACCTTACAAGCCGATTTTGAAGGGATGGAGTTAGGCACAACCCAAATTCTAAAACAAAGCGGCAGTCATCTCTACTTTTCTATTTTTGCAGGTACCTGTTGGATTTGGGTCCAATTGTCATCCCTACTTTTCTATTTTTCTATGCACAACAATAAGTTTAAGGTTCTAATAAAAGATATTAACACATGTCTTGAATTAAATGACTGAATTGCTTGAGAGACTAAACCCTCCCACCTCGTGTATTTATAATCAAAAGTTTACAATCAAGATCCCTGAATTATAGGGATAAGAATAAGAGCTAATATCATAAAATTGGAAACAAAATATCTACATAATGGAAATAAAGGAAACTAAATCAAGGCAATATCTTAACAATATGGAACCAATTGATATAAAAATGACTTGTCTGTAATATCAGGAAGAGATGCCATTAAAGAAGAAGAATGGGGCTAAATCAGACAGTTGCTTACCATATTTTGTGGCTAAACCCCAATAACGAGCTAGCCAACACCTCTTAAGAACAACTTCCTCCTAAGAAGAAGAAGAAGATAGCTTATAATAAGGAGAAGTACAAACAACTTACAAATACCATTGGATTCCATTAACTGCTGAAGTACCTACCATTTCTTTCTGAGTTAATACCATTCTTTGCGTCATTGATCGGAGAGTTTTCACTTCGGATTCAGTTCCGTTCAGCTGTTTCACTGTGGCTTCAGTCTCTACTTTTGCATGCTATTTGAGAGGAGATGGTTAAAACATAAATGGTACTAGCTTGTATTGAGAATATTTTTAAAAATTGATGTAATCACCTCAACTTCTGTCTGTAGAGATGTGATTTCCTTATCAACCCCATCCTTTGACTCTCTGGAATTTTTCAGTGCGGCCTATGAAATATAAAACTGTCATAATAAGAGAAAAATAAGAAATAGTAGCACATCCATCTATTTTGTTGAAAAATAGTTCCATCTCCATTCACTGGATAGCATATTTTAACCACACCATAATGTTAGTGTTAGATTTGTGAGGAGAGTTAGTTAGGTTTTTCATATTTCTGTTAAAACTGATTTTCATTAATTGTGGAAAGTTAGTTACAATTGATACACCTGTGTTACTTATAGTTGTAACCAGGTGACCTACTATATCATGTTTGACATTACACTCAAGCTGACAGATGTCAGTCTTGAGGCTTATACTACCCTTAGCTTAAGATACTCCAGTAGTTAGTAGTAGGCCTTCCTATCTATCACTAGAACTTATGACAGAAAGAAGCATAGAAATCAAACTAGCATTGGAGCAGAAGTTATGCAATATTAATTAGTAGGCAATTTACTGTATTATTATTAAACATTGTGTCCAGTAATTACGGTTACTCACGTTTAACTCCTATAGGATGTTAGAATAATTACTATGGGCTGAAAGGGAAAAGGGAGTCATTCGATTGTTTAATGTTTGGTTGGTAAGGAAAGACTAGGCTCTCAAATTCTTAGAGGTTGGGTTATTGGTCTCTCCTTGTTCTCATAACCAACTCTAAAGAATGCCATACTAGAGTGTTGTTAATTATAATATAAGTTGTATTCAGGATATATTATTCCTCACTTACTCGTAAATTCTAGAACTATATTGGTAACAGAGCTCTGATCCTAGGAGCATCTGGTAATAAATAAATAAATAAGTAAACATAAAGAAGAAACCATGGATGAGAAGATTGGAAGCCATGAAAGTATGTGATAGGTATATAAGTTTTTCAACCGCAATATTTTCTTTTGTGTTTTCCAACTTTACAATTGGATCCATTGGTGTATTTGCAAACTTTCATGTTGTCTTGTCAGCCTCTTGTAGAAGATCAGCAAATTGAGATATGAAGATTCCTTTCTTAGAGTGGACAACTTCAATTCCCAAAAAGTATTTCAATTTTTCTACGATCTTACTCTCAAATTCATTGGTTAAGTGGTTGCCTAACAAGTGTCTAGTAAGTGGTTACTCTCAAAAAGTATTTCAATTTTTCCAAAGGTAAGACTTTCAAAGGAGTTTTGGAGACAAGGACAATTAAAAGGTAAACTATTTATAAGATACGACGCAGTTAAAACCGCCTAGCCCCAATATTTCTTAAGAACCTTATTTTAGAATATCATAGCACATATTTGGTCTAACAAGTGTCTGTTTTTTCTCTAAGAAATTCAATTTTGTTATGGTGTTTTAACATGGAAAAGACTCATGAATGATACCTTTTTTTTGACAGAAAGAATTAAGATGGTGATTAAAGTAATCTTTAACATAATTGAACCTAATTCTTTTAATACTCACATCAAACTACCATGGGGAAGAGGTGGAAAAACACATAACTAACTTAGGATTTTTGTTCTAACAAGTAGATCCGAGACCCAAATGCAATGATCAATAAAAGTTACAAATCTCCAGGCACCTGATATACTTGGGACATTCAATGGACCTCACACATCAATATGAATTAAATAAAACAAAAAAGTACTCACTTCATTATTAACCGGAAAAAAGAAACAACTATGTTTAACAAACTGACACACCTCACAACGAAGACTCGCAATATCTAAAGTTTTAAAAAAATGAAGAAAATAATTGTTTTATGACTCTAAATGAAGGATGACCAAGGCAACAGCATTGCAGAAGGAACTTCTCTTGGTTGGTCCACTGATTCAGAAAAAATGAGTTGTTGTTGTTTAGTAGATATGGAGGAATACTCTGGTTATCCTAAAAAATAAAGGTCATTTCATTATCTACCATTTTCAATCGTCCTCCCTGGATTCTTGTCCTAGAAAACACAAGCATTGTCATAAAAAAATATTACATACTAGGTCTTTTGTGAATTTTTGTACGAAAATTAGACTGGTCGACAATTTGGGAATATGAAAAATATTTTGTAGGATTATAAATGGGCTTATTTGAACATGTTGAAATATGATATATTATTTCTTTTTCTTATTATTTTAACTTTATGTTTATTTTATTTTTCTTACATCTCTCTTGAAATTAAGGAGTTCACTGATAGCATTTTCTCCTATAAAAAGAACCCCTTATTCATAATATAATATAGTATTCTCTTCGAAACATCTCTTTGGCCGGCTACAGTTATAAGGGTATTATCTACTGTGATAAATGCTGGCAGAAAGGGAAAAGATAATTTCCATGTTACCTCTCTTTGACGTAATGCTGCTTCCTTTCTGTAATGTAATAAGATTGAGTTCATAAATACTGCCAAGGGAAGGAACAACCATTTGCAACATGTTTAACTTTAATTTTCTCACCTGCTCAAGAGTTTAGCTTCCAAAGATACTCCTTCTCCAAGGGAAGCGACCTAAAAACAGCATATGCAACAGAAGTTCACCACACCAGTGCAAAACATATATCTAAATACAAGTGTCTAACTCAAGCTATGAAGCACAGACTCCGATATAGACACATTGATACAATACGGACACGTCAACACTACTAATGTAAAAAATTGAAGACACCAACACTGCTGCATATATATTTATTTATTTTAATCATATAAAATACTAAGATTAATATTATTGTTAAAAGATATAAATTGAGCGATTTATTTCATTACAAAAAAATTCAAATAAGATATAATGTAATATTTAACCTTTAATTAAAAAAGTTTAAAAAATAATGTAATCAAATTTAATGTCTTAAACCCTTCATTATTCTTTATTTTTCCTGGTTAGATAAGGGACAATGGAGCAAGACCCAAACTCCTATCCCAATGGCAGAAACAGTGACATTGAGCCAGATGCCACATTCTCGAAGCATAGGATTTTATATTAGAATAGCTGAACAGAGCCAAGATACAATCCAGTCTATCCAGGTAAATATTGCAAAACAACAATATTGAAACCTGATAAATAGGGGTGGAAATATGATAGACCAGGCTAATTTATTTCTTAATGCTAAACTTTGAGGAGAAGGCAATGTTGTTGTTGACACTGGAAGATATCAAAGATTGGTTGGGAAATTGATTTATTTGTCACACATCCGACCTTATATTGCTTTCTCAGTTAGTGTAGTAAGTCAGTTTATGCATTCTCCTTACGAGGAACATCTTGATGCATTCTATATGATACTGAGATATTTGAAGGAAAATCCTGGAAAAGGCTTACATTTTAAGAAAACGAGTGAAAGAAATGTGCCTATCTTCGTCGATGCTGATTGGGCAAGTTCAATCACAGATAGAAGATCAAACTATGGATATTGTACATATGTTTGGGGTAATCTTGTGACATGGAGGAGCAAGAAACAAGGAGTTGTAGCAAGAAGTAGTGCAGAAGCCGAGTTTAGAGCTATGTCTCAAGGTATTTTGAAGGATTATAGATCCTTGGAGTCCTAGAAGAACTTAAGATGAAAATTGAGCTTCCATTGAAATTATACTCTGACACTAAAGCTACCATTAGCATAGCTCAAAACCCAATTCAACATGACAGAACCAAGCATATTGAGATTAATCGACACTTCATAAAGGAGAAATTAGATGCTGGAATCATATGTCTCCCTTTTGTAACCTCAAGTCAGCAAACTGCGGATATCCTGACCAAATGTTTGGCAAGACTGAGCATTTGATAGAAAAGTTGGGCAAGATAAATATCTATGCACTAACTTGAGGGGATGTTGGAAAATATTTTATTTTTTTATTTTATTGTTTTCGTTTATTCTCCATTAAAGAGAAAATTAATTATAATTATTATATTTTTAGTATATAAACCAGCCTAGAGCTGAGGAATAAAATCAAAACATCATTTTATCTTTCTTTTTAATATAAATAATTTGACTTATGTTTAAATAAATACATTAACAAATTAAAGGGTCAATTGTATTAAGTTCTATTTTTGAGATATAACATAATCTTTTAAATTATTGAGTTTATATAGCATCCTATTTAAATTCTATTTTATAATAATATCTTTAAAAATGTGAAAAACAAGTGTGGGAGGATGTTTAAAGTTACTGAATATGTTACTAATTACTAATTTATGGTTTAACACAAACTAAAAAAATATATATAATAATAACAGCAATGAAAAAATTGTTTATATTTAATTTGAAATGTTGGTCTATTAGACTAAAAAGGTATACCTTTGTCTGACGTCTGCCATTTTAATTAAATAAATTTATAAAAACTTTAGCTTTTTTCATAAAAAAATTGGTCTAATCTGGGCATCGTGTAGACTAGGTCATAGCTAGGGATGACAATTATACTCAATTTCAGCGGGTACATTAAACAATTACTCACAATGGGTAGAATAAAAATTCGCAAAATGGATACGGGCATGGACACGGATAATTACCCACAAAAATAAGCCGGTATGGACTCGGATGTGGGTACCTCAGTACCCACTCCGTCGCATACCCGCATAATATATATTTATATTTTTATATTTTTATTATTATATACACATGTATGCTTATCAATTTTATAAAATACATCACTTTTAAATTTGTGCGCATTTTAATAAAAATGTTTGTTTATTTCTTAATTCAACAATAACATTCTTGAATTTTTTTTTAAATATTATTAAAAAATTTATATGACATAATAAATTACAATTGATTGATATTTTAATTAAAAATGTGGGTAAACAGGTACAGGTATGGATACGGGTATAAATATTGGTGTTACGCTGGTATGGGCTCGAGTACAGGAATTTTTTTAAACTGCGGTATGAGGACGGATACTATAATACCATGTCTAGACCCTACCCATTACCATCCCTAGTCATAACCTCTATAAATGGTCATAATCTATTCCCACGGCTAATGATTAAATGTGAATTGGGAATTAACCGGCCTCCTTAATTACATTTACTAGTTTGTTTCTAGAATAGACGAAACAAATAAGAAATCCATTTGTTCTGGTCAAATTATAATTATTTATTATAATAACCTTGAGGAAAGTGAATTCTTTCACTTGAATAATTTGAATAGTACATAGGGGAAAAATAAATCGAACAAATTATGATCATGTATCTAATTCTTATACCAAGGATCAGGAGGAAATATTGTCCTCATTATGACTATGGCTAATAAAGGAAAAAACCAATACACTTCTTAATCATTAAGAGTTGTACATCAATATTAATCAAAATCATATCCAAGTCTAACTGATTCTCATTTAATTATAATCATCTACACTCCCTGTCAATCTAGTAAATTTGGTAAGATGTTAGGTGTTTGGTGGCATGATGCACATAGTGAACCGCAATGATGCCTTGATCAAACTTCTCCTTTATGAAGTGTCTATCAACCTCCACATGTTTTGTTTTATCTTGTTGAACTAGGTTTGTTGCCATGCTGATTGTAGACTTATTGTCACACAGATCGATCAAGCATCCTCTTTAGTCACATTCTCTCACAGAAGATTCCTTGAGTCGTGACCATGCTTTCCCATATAAATGAATTGTAGCCTGGTGTGGGTTTTGCTCTAACTCCCATCCTACCCAATTTGAATCCAAGTAGCCTGTAAAACCTTTGTCTGGACTTATTTTGAAGTAAAGATCCTTTTTCCTTAAGTTCCTTTAAGATACTGCAGGATCATCCTTACTGCTGCTATATTTTCCTCTGTGGGATTAGACATATGGCGGCTAGCTAAACTTACTGCAAATTCTATATGTGACTGAGGGTGTCAAATAGATGAGTTTTTCCATTAAGCATTGATACTTGTCTTTCTAGATATAAATGCTCTCTTCTTTGGATTTGCTTCCTTTAGTTACCACTATTGTTGTGTTGGGTGCTTTGCACCCCAAGTATCTTGTAGTAGATCCAAGGTATAATTCCTTTAGGACATGTAGATTCCGTCCCTTGTTCGAGCTACTTCCATTCCCAAAAAGTACTTGAGATTTCCTAAATCTTTAACTTCAAATTTTCTGGCAAAGAACCACTGTAGGTGTTCAATTTGCTTATTGCCATCCCTAGTAATGAGAATGCTATCAACATACACAATAAACAGTGCGATCTTGCCTTCCGGTGAATGTTTGACAAATATAGTGTGGTCTGTTAGTCATTAAGTGAACCCTTTTTTATAACTAGGACCAGCTAGGAAACTAGGCTCTCAGAGATATTTTGAGGCCATATAAAGATTTTTGGAGCTTAGACACTTGTTTATGGTGTCGGGTGATTCCAATCGTATCGAGATTTGCATATATACTTCCTCTTCTAGTTCACCATTCAAGAATGCGTTTTGTATGTTTAATTGATGTGGTGATCAATCCAAATCTGCATCCAAAGACAAGATGACTCAAACTCAATTGAGTTTAGCCACAAAAGTGAACGTTTCTTTATAATCCACACCATATGTTTATGTTGCAATCAACAGCATATTTGATAGAGAATATCCACTTACATCCAACTTGTTTCTTCTCTTTTGGTAGAAATAGAATAGTAATATCTCAAGTGCTATCCATGTTGGAAAGAGTCTTGAATATTCCTAGGTATAGAGGTGCTATCCATGTTCCTAGGTATGAAGGGAGATAACTAATACACCTCCTAATCATTTACAATTTTAGAAAGGCTCCTCCTAATCAATATTAATCAGAATCAAATCAAATATGATTGACTCTCATATAACTATAATTATCTACGTACCTGTATAGATTGTAACCTCTATATATACAAAGAGTAACAAAGAGAAAGATATGAAGCCATAACTTTTAATTTGTGCCGTCTATTATGTGAAGAAACTAACAAGAGAAATTAAGGGGACAAATCAATTTCTGATTCGCAAAAGAAACGAAGGAAGCACCTGTTTCTCAAGCTCCTTAACTCTGGCCTCTGCTTCCTTGCATCTCTGTTCCTCAAGTCTAAGCTGTGCATTTTAGAAATAGGTGAGTACTTATAACTTAGTTCATTCACAAACATTAACATAGAAGATTGCATTACCTTGTCAAAAATACTTTGATTCTCTTCCCTAAGCACATCGAGCTGCAGAATTTAGGGTTAATTTTGAAGATAGAAATTATATATAAAAAACACTTGTCTTATATACTATATAATATTGTACTAGAAACATGAATAGAATATTTGGCAGAAGAAAGAAACGAACCTCATCACGAAGAGCGGAGGCATCGTTTGGTTGAATGGGTCCATTATGAAAGGGAAATCTGTAAAATTTACATCCAAGTTGTAAAGGCAATAATTAGTGTAAGAAAAGAGAAGTATGAGAGAGAGAGAGATAGATGACCTTTTATCTTTGGGCTTAGTGTTATTAATGGAAGGGTGTATTGGCAGATCAGGAGGTGGAATCCTGAGGTTCAGCGGTGGTCTATTACTATTATTAGATGCTACTGCTGGCCGTTCTTCTAGACGGTTCTGAGTTAACTAATTAAGTTGGCAGCAGAGCAAATGTTAGTTAGTTGGTTAATGATAAATGTGAAGTTGAAATGTGAAGTGGAAGGAAAAGAATGGCACCTTATGAGATGGAGATCTATGAGTATGAGTAGTGGTGGTGGCGGATTTCCTGGAGAGAGCGAGAGGAGGAGGAGCACTGTAGCGAAATCCTAGATCATCGTCATCGTCATCGTCGTCATCGGCAGTGTGAGAAGCCATGACTTGGGCGAGGCGTTGAGCAGCGGCTTTAGCAGCAACATTCTGAGTTCTTTTAATGGTGGAAATTCCGGTGAGGGAAGATGAGCGAGCATGTCCTCCATTACGTGAGTGTGATGGGGAAGACGAAGACATCACATTTCCAGCAGATTCACTACTCCACTGCCGCTCCATCACATTCCCAGCAGATTCACTACTCCACTGCCGCTCCATCTTCCTAGGTCACAATTAGCAGTAACGAGTACTCTTTAGTTAGTCGGTCATTAAAGTACATTACCAGTAACGAGTACTCTTTAGTTAGTCGGTCATTAAAGTACATTACCAGTAATGAGTACCCACTGGTTTGGTTAGCTAGTGTTTAACTGTAATTCAGCCACTCAAAAGCAAGAGACGGATTCACATTAATACGTAACAATCATCTTTCCAAAATAACTAACAACTATATCTACTTCTTTTTTTTAAATTATTTTTATAGACAATTTTTCAATAGACCAACCCTGAATCTCTTAATCACCACGCGAATTTTTAATTTTGTCTCTGCTTTCTAGATGCATCTACGAAGCGTTAATAACATAGTATTGTATAGTTAAAATCAACTTCTTACTCTATGTGGGCATAGTATCTCCAAGACTATACTGTACTTTGGTTGTTTTAGCCAAACTTTGTCAAAGGGGATATTATTAGTTCCATGATTTTTGTATTGGCATAATTTTGCTAAATCATGGTTCTTAACTTATATTGAACAAGATGTTGAAACATCATGTTTTGCTGTCATAACAGGTTTTGCTGTTATGTGTGTGGACAAATGTTGTGACATTCTACACCAGAACATCCTGTCATATTACGTCATAGCATTTGTCTTGACATTTGTATTGCAAGTGTCAAAATTTTAGTGTGGTAATTGATGATTTAGTTATTGAAGAGAAGATGGACGTCAAAGACAATGTTGGAACATCTTATGTACAAACTGATGAAGCATTAGGGGAGAAAATTTGTGAATTCATAAGCACTGAATTATTGGATTCTCAATCCAGCAAATCTCTCTATATTGAAGAACAAATATAACAATCCAATAAATTGATTACAAGACACCATAATGAAGGGGGCATCACTGAATTCAATGAAAAAGTATCAAATGTTGATGGATGTTTTGCCTTGAAGAACAGTCTGTTTTTTTGGATCAATGAGAAGTAAGTATGTGCTTATTGGTGTACTGCTGAAAGTTGAACTTAGGGAAACAAGATAAAATTTCTTTAAACGTGTGTTGAAGGAATATGATGTCAAGTAGAATGTCGTGATATTACATGGTGAAAATTTTAATTCTACCAGATATCTCATTCAACATGGTTGATAGAAGAATTTTGATAGTCAAAAATAAGGATTTAGGTTTTTAAAGTACTTCAAGTTCTTTGTGTTTCTGTGTATGTCACTCATGTATTTTTTGATACATTAAGGTAGACTGATTGTTCTCACTCATGAGCTTTTAAGCACGGAGTTGAGTATTGTTCATTATTCTCACTCATGAGCTTTTAAGCAAAGAGTTGAGTATTGTTCATTGTTCTCACTCATGAGCTTTTAAGCAAAGAGTAGAGTATTATTCTTAGTCGAAACTTTTAAGAAAAATTAAGTATTATTTATTGGAAGTATAATCTTTTATTATTATCACTAGTTTGTGATAGTTTTTATCACTGAGATAATTGGTAGGAAGTGTGAGGAGGATCTCATATCTATAGGTTTCTAAGTAGAAGTTACACAAGGTAGTGAATAGGTGAGAAGTCGTAAATTGGGATTGTTTAGGCTTTTAACTAATATTGTCATAATGAATTTCCTTTTTGGCTTGGTAGCCCTCAGAGTAGGTGGTGTTGCACCGAACTGGGTTAACAATGGATTGTGTTGTTTATTTTTCTGCAACTTACCTTCTGCACAATCTCCTATTTTAGCAATTGTTTTTTGTTAGGAGATGATGTCATAACATCTCTCTTTATATTGTGTTAGTGGTGTGACGTCACTCTTGACACCTGTATTGCAAGTGCCACAATTTTAATGCGTCTTGAAAATGAATTGGACCAAATAACTCCTTTCTATTTTCACCTATTAACCATAAAATAAAAAATAATAAAAACAATAACAAAATAATATGATAAAAGAAAAAGATGATTTGTTAATTTTACTTTAAAATTCAACTTAATCTAAATTGAATTAAAAATTAAAATTTAAAATTTAAAAATGATTAGTAAAATAAACAGAAAATAGTATTAAATCGTAAAATCGAACACAATGCGCAAAATGAACGTATACATATTTTTCTGAAAGAAATACAAATATAAATAGACAAATAATACTATATATTTTTATGATTTTTTCTATGCATCAAATTCGTCCTTTCTGTCAAATACTGTCAAACGGAATTAGAGGAAATGATGTGTCAACTGAGGTGGATTGTCCTTTTCATTACCTTATTCTTCGTTGATGCTGACGTGGCATATAGGTCATCAAAATCCCCAAATGCAAGCTCTAGTTCATGCTTCTTGCATTTTCAATAAAATTACACATCCAAAATCCCCAAATGCAAACTCTAGTTCACAAAATAACAAATCCATTCAAGATTCAAAAGCACAAACAATACTAAAGCTTGAAAACATAATGACTCGCGAAACCAACAACGGTGGCGACGGAGGAGTTGAAGCGGCAGCCTAGCATAGCAATACGAGGGATTGGTGCATCTCTGGGGAGGCTCGTCCTAGAGAGAGGATTTGCGTGATGGTGACGGTGGTTTATGGCTGCGACATGGTCGCATTTTGGTGCTCGTAGGAGTGGACCGATGGGCGGCAGGAAAACTTCCTCATAGTGGCGTTTGCGATTTCCACGATAGAGCTTTAAATTTCATTTATTTTGGATTTCTCTTATGTTATCGATTTTCTTCCTCTATTTCTTTTTTCATATTTTTTGGGTTATTATTGTTTGGTTTGTGATTGAATTGCAGGTGATGAGTGTTGGATATGGTTTTGAAAGTGAGGTCATGGATGTTGTTTGTAAAGTTTGGTTCAAGGTTTTGGTTTGTATTTGGTTTATGGATTCAAGTGAATGTGCATAGTGTATAGGAAGTTTGTTTTGCTGTGATTCATGTGAGATTGGTGAAGGTTGGAGGTTTGGGTAATCTGAACAGTATTTGTGTATTTTGAATTATGATGGAAATTGAAAAATGTTTGTTGAAATTGATAAAGGTTATGTGATGGAGAAGGGGATATGTTCACGATGATGGTAAATGGTGTAAGTTTTTACTTTTCTGAGTTTTGTTTTTAATTGCAGGTTTGATTGAGAAAATACTATGTGACATTACGTATTTGATATGCATTATTCTTAACATGCTTTAATTCCTGAAGCGGGTCTTGATAATGAAATTTGATGTAAATTAAATTATCAATGATGAATTGGCTCAGTGATACTACATATTGTCATGCAAGTATAATGTCCTTGGTTCGATTCTAGGCTAAGATTTCGGGGCATTTATTGTTTTAGTTCGGTCTAAACTTTTTTTTATAGTAAACATCATTTCATTAGATGCAAAACCAGTAAACATTACAAGGATTAAGAGACATATGATATAGGACATACCCTATCCATATGAAAAACCAGTAGACATTACAAGGATTAAGTAACAATTACATAGACATAAAATATAATAAACATAGTTTGATAACAAGCTAAGAGAACACAAACTATCCAGAAACAATCACATATCATCCATCCATCCACTTTCTTAAGAACACCAATGGTGACAATATATAAATGAAAAACTCCTTGTCTTTTTTCAAATCCAATTACGGATGATTTCTTGGACTTGTGTTTGCACATTTCGACTAACTTTGGTCTCGAGATTGCCCACTTTTATTGAATGTTCAAAGGTTAATTGGGGACCGGAGATAATGTTGTTCCAAGACACAAAACTCCTTGGAGCTTTTTTATCAAACACTTGGAGTGCATACTTATATCCCAAAACACAAAAACAAACAATAGCCCACACTAAAACAGAAAAAGATAGATTTGATAGAGTTATAGATTGCAACCTGTAAAAGATCCATGGCGGCTTTGGGGGAGGGCGAAAAGTTGTCAACATCAAATGTTTTAGAGCAGATCCGGTGAAGAGAGAAACACCCACCATTGTTGAGTTTGAGATTCTTAAAACAACATTAACAAGATTTTCATTTCTTAGTGGCGGTGGCTCCGGCGGCGGTGGCTCCGGTGGAGGTCGCATCGGTAGAGAGAAAGGCGGCTTAGTAGTGGTTCATGGTGGACGAAGAGGGTCTCCGATGAGTGAATTAGTTTTGGTAGAAGCAAGAGAGTGAAGTTGAATGAAAGAGATACTACCCTTCATAGGGAAAATAACCATCATAAAAGTGGAAGGAGAAAACCACCATGGAGGTGGGAGGTGGCCACCATCAAACCCTATAGGTTTCTTATCGTTTTTTATTATAAATAAGGGTCTTGCTAACCAATGCCCTCATGACAATGGTTAAGCATTCCAAAAAAAAAAATATTTTATAGAAAATTTAATATTTCAATTTTTAAGACATTAAATACGCAGATTACTGAGATAAATTTATTATTTTAAAGTCTTAATTATTGCCCTGAAGAAACTGTTTAGCATTTTCGTATAAATAAATAAATAATTTAGCGGGTCAACACCGACAATTAAAAGTAATATGGTAAAAAACTTTTATGTTTTTCTACCTTAAACGTTACATTTACTTAGATTGCAAACAAATTAAGATAAATTTGTACTAGTATAACTCTTTAAGGCAAGTTTAAAGTTAATTTTTTTTTATGATGAACAAGTTTTCTCATTGTCCATATTAAATGTCATCTATATGTCTAATAAAAAAAAGGGTTAAATAAGTTTTTAGTCCCTATAAATATGACATTTTTCACTTTTAGTCCTTACAAAAAATTTCGTGGAATTTTGATCCTCACAAAATTTTCTGTCATAAATTTTAGTCCCTCCCGTTAGATTGTTCTAACGGAAGCTTATGTGGCATGCCACATGTCTCACCACGTCAGACAAAGGTATAACTAAAGAAAAAGAGGCAGATTATGGGGGTTTTAAACCCCTTTAAATAACTGAAAAAATAATAATTTCTCACAAAAAAAAATCTCACAATAAAGCTTTCAACCAGTGAACTTGGTGGTCTAATTCCCTGGAATTTTTGGAACTTTACTTCCATTGAGTCCTTTTTCCTTTTTGAAAAATAATTTAATTTCAATTCCATTATAACACTCATACCGAATGTTTTTTATCTTCTATCATAACAAACATGTGTCCCCTGAAAGAATTAGACTTATGGAAAAATAAGCTTCAAGGGGAAATAATGGAACACTATAAATTATTAGGATGCATTAGATATGATTTAGAAGAACTGGATTTCAGTAATAATGATATCAACGATCACCTTCCAGGTTGGTTAGGGCAACTTGAAAATCTTAAGTACCTTAATATTGGTTCAAACTTACTCCATGGATCTATTCCCTATCTATAGTAAAGCTGTCAAATTTAACTCACTTAGATCTTTCTTCAAATAAATTTGATGGTTCTATTCCTCAACACTTAAAGAAAATTGTAAATATATATGCTATTGATATTTCAAATACAAATAGACTCCCAGCTAGTGGTGTCTCAGTTCAAGAGGAGGGCTCGAGTTAAAGATCCATTATTACAACGGTATGTAAACCTAACTAAAGAAAATTCGCATGCACATGCACATGGACTATCCACCATTACCCCCACACAATAATATTTCCTCATGCACTAATTTGAAAAATCGCAATATTATTAAATTAAGAGGATAAAAAAGCTACAGAATCACAATTAATTTCTCCATTATTTCCAAACACCAAAGGAACCTTACAACATAGCAACAAAAAGAATACTGCAACATTTTATTACTGCAACATTAGTAATTGAAATTTATAAGACACAGTCTAGAAACTATGGACTTAAACTATAAGATATCTAGATTCATCAAACAGTGTAATCAATGTATGAATCAAACCATACAGAACTAATCCATGGCCAAGACAGTACTAAGATTCATGAGATGCATATACTCATTGGAACCAGTTAAGATCTATTGAACTATGAGTCTGCTAGCTTTCTCATATGGATGAAAAGGATCCCAAAACGCATAAATATCTCTATTCGGACACAAGTTCGAAAGTGGTGTACAAAGTCCAATCCCATTGTATCGCCCTTGTCCACAACATGCTATCTTTGATGCAACAAAACCTGTTGATAATCCAACTTTCAATGTCAAGTTCAATAAAAATTTAATAACTACTGGAAAAAATAAACTATGTTTACTTCACATACCATAAGCTTGAGGGTTGGTAATAAAACCCATGTGCATTTGATGTGCATTAGCAGCAATGAAAGCATCAAAACTAATCTCTTTGTTGAGTCCTTTAATCATTTTAACAAGCTGTGGATTGTACAAAGTCGCGGCTCGCTCGAGCTCCACGTCACAGTCGCCATTTCTGCTTCTCAAGGCTAACTCAGCTGGCACACAGCCTATTGGTCCCGTACCCGTTACGAGAACCTTACAAGCTCCCAAATCATAAAGTTTCTGCACATGCATGGTTATTTTTTAGATATATGCTATTTTTCAGTTATTTAAAGGGGGTTTAAAACCCCCGCAATCTGCCTCTTTTTCTTTAATTTTGTTTTGCCTAACATGGCGAAACATGTGGCATGTCACATAAGCCTCTGTTAGAGCAATCTAGCAGGAGGGACCAAAATTCGACGAATTTTTTTGTAAGGATTAAAAGTGAAAAGTGCAATATTTATAGAGACTAAAAACTTATTTAACCCATAAATAAATGAGACAATATTTATGGCTACTTTGTTGCATTTGGAAATTGCCTCAAAATATTGGTTTATGTGTTTGTGAATGACATATTTAGATACATGTTTATATACAAAATAAAATTCAATATTTTATATAGGGTCATGTTAACATGTGCCCTAAGGGCACATGTTAAGCATACTATAATTAGAAAAAGTTAAATGTAATAAAATACAATAAAGTCATATTTAAAGTTTCGATACATTGAATGCACGCGTTCCAAGAAAATATTTCTATAAATATTTCATTATCTTGTGCCCTTGAGGCACACGTTAGTTTTTCCCTTTAATATAAGCAAGTGTAACTAGTATTTAATTTAGTTTTGATAACATTCTTAGAAACTAACATCGCAAACATGCCAGTATGCACATATTTTATATTTTTTATGCTAAACTGGACATATATTTTAGGAGTTCAAATTCCAATTTCCATGCTTAATTTTTATAAATCATGACTTATATATATATATATATATATATATATATATATATATATATATATATATATATATATATATATATATAAACACGTCTCTTGAATATCATAAAAATGTGTAAGATATAACAAAAACACTAATTGTAATTTACTATACAAAATATGTATGTGATACTATTTGTTATTGATGTATAAAACAAAAACTCATATTTGAGATACATATTAAGTCTTCAATTTATACTCTACACATGCCTCTAATTCGTAACCTTAATTGTTCGTTTTTTACTAACACTTATGCACAGCCACAAAAGTCCTCAACTTCGAATACAATCCTTTTTATACTTTTTCATATGGATAACATTCAAGTCTAATCTTAATTTTTTTTCACAACCACAGATTGAAATTTATTGTGGAAAAATCTTGATTAAATCTTAGTTATAATTTAGGTTTAAAAAACTATATTATATTTTAACTAATTGTTTATTTTTCCTGTGTCTTATATGGTGTGCTTAGTGAAAAAAATGGATGTGTAGCGAAGACGGAAAATGAGAGAATAGGAAAAAACTGCAATGTGACGAATGTTAAATATTTGGCTTATATAAAGTGTGATGACATATTCTCATAAAAAATTATGTGATTCATATCTTCCTTCGAGGCATGGATGTGGCATTTCCTACAAAAAAATCATCAATCAAAATTTCTATGTCGTCAGGATGATATTTAATGTACTTATCAACATGTCTACCAGATTCTAAATAATGTTTAAATCTTCCCATAAAGGAGCGATATGCGGGTATAACCAAAGCAGATATTGAAACCCTCAATTCGGATTGAAGTTGTTCATCACTCACCATCCAACTGCTTTGTGTCTTGTGTATCTCTTCAAACAAAGAATTAAAGCACTTAAACTTATCTCTCAAAACCTGCTTAGACACCTTGTTTCCTTGTTGGTGAAGCCCATCCAACTTGAGGCATTGCAACACGTTACTCCAAGTCTCTCTTTGATAACTCTTATGGTGCATCTTCAAACTTGTTTGCTTTCTCCTACACCAATCATCTACCATGGACTCGTGAAGATCAGCACACCCTTTGATCTTTTGCACTATGTATCTCCCATTGTTCATTAGAAATACACAACGCAAAGCCATATCCTTATATAATTTGGACTTGTTTTCAGTATTTTCATCTAAAAGGTCCATTATTCTCATTAGTTGAACCACAAAAGGTGATTTCTCCAGTGTCTTGTCCAATTCTGGAATATTTTTTGAGGTCGTGGATGTACCCTTATTATGATCATCAACATAATGATAATGATCAGTAGTAGAAATAAATTGATCCGTAGAATATTGGAAAAATACCTGCTCCAACGTCACTTTGTATTCACATGCATATTTAAGATAATTCATGACATAACGAGTCAATGGATGAATGGCACCATATGGGACGGGAATCCTATGATTATCACCCTTAATGGAGTTTTCCAAATCATAGAACATTTCCACAACAACCTTTATGATCCCATGTTTTGTTTCAGATGCCTCGTGTGTCAAATCCTTAGCACATCGCTCTAAACCATCATCATTCATGAGTACAATGATAGGATCTAATTCATCTCTCAAGGTCTCATACATGTCTAGGAATTTGAATAATTTCTCTGGTGATGGCTTGGTTAAAACCACTGCTTGAGCAAAATTCAAAAAATGGATGATGACAAGTCGAACAAGATCACCAAACATGGTCCGAGATAAAGAGGGTTGGTTTGAGAATATTGAATCGTATAACTTTCGTTCGGCTTTGAAGAGTACATTGGTGCAATGCCGAAACACTTTGTTCCATGTCACAATTTCTCCTTCCAATAAGTCCCATTGCATTTTATAAACCTCATCCATCCTTAGAAATGTGTATCCTAATTTTCGCAACACATTTTTGAAAGAATTTCTCCTGAAAGCGGTAATGGCCATGCAACACTCTAAATGATATCCTGCAGCAATCATGGAAGTGGTAATATTATTCATAATGGAAAGTTCTTGTAAAGAGAAATTTGGCAATAAGTCACCATCGTCGTCGTCATCATCATCATCTTGATTGTTAAGCCTTAGGGAATCCCTCTCATCTTGAAGTTGAAAATGTAGTTGAAGGGAACCAAAGGAAGCAGATTTCTTAGTTGTTGGTGTTGGTGTTGATCGGTATATTTTGGATTTGGGGCGTTGTAGCAGAGCACAAATGTCATTCTCTAAAATAAACATGGCTTTTTCTAGGATAGAGCTTGTTCTATCTAAATAGAGGTCACCCAAACTCGAGGTGATAGAGAGCTTGAAGATGCGTTCCACCGCATCTAAAAAAGACTTATAAATCTCTGGATCTCGCCCAAATTTAATTCTTGTTCCTCTTGATGGTTTATTATACTTATCTATCATAGACTCCAATAATTTATGCAATAAGACAACACAATTGGGAACTTCATCTGTAGAACTAGAATTAGGAGTTGTTACGCTATTGAGAAAATAATCCACATCTTCTAAAACTTGTGAAAGATGGATTTTATCATCTAACTGCTCAAGTAGATTGTTCTCTTCTTCTTCTTCTTCTTCCCATTCTAGCTTATCGGTTCCAACAATATTACTATTGGATCTTGAGGAAAAGCTCCACAATTTCTCCATTAATTAATTTGATCATCCATGTGTGTATTAAGGAGATTTGATTGTTTTCTATTTTGTTTGTTCATCCAATTTCTATTATGGATCACAATGTTCCTTAATCATTTTCATTTTTCTCCAATGAGTTTCTTCACATTTCACTCTCCACCTATTTAGGTGTTTTTACCGGTAACTCAAGGCATCCCGATTTTTTTGCACCAATTAATTATCTTAATAAGGAAGTTTTTTACTTTTAGAATTAGAAGAGCAAATTTAATATAAAAACAAAAAATTAAATGATTTATTTGTTTCAGACTAGTGTAGGACTATGTCCAATATACGAGATAAATTTACGCTTTAAAAATAATATAATATACAACAATGACAAAATTAAAAAATATGACTTATCGGTGTCTTACTATAAGTAAATTTAAAATAATATATAAAAATTTATATTCGCTGTTGTTAATATATTTCAACCACAAGATAGTGTCTATTGAATTGATTATAAATTACTGTTAGATACTCTGAAGTAGAAGTTTATAAATTTTTGTAAAAATTTAAAGATGAATTATAAAATCAAAGGGGTTTGGATCTAATACAATCTCCGTGTCTTGCACAATTATTGTATACCGTAAAATGTATTTAATTATAACATAGATTAATAATTTTGTACTATACAATGAAATAATTGAATGCAATTAGTTGGTTTCATCATCCCAAATAAAAGTTATGTAATGTGCCATGCAATTAAAATTTATAATTGGTATTGTACCTTGCACAAGTCAGATTGCCATAGAAAATGCTTGAAAATCTACATTACACCGTATTTTTATAAATAATATTACTTTTTAAATAAAAATTTGCAATTGTTATTACATATGTATGCTAAAGCTTGGTAGTTAAACTATTTAAATTTTTTTAACCAAATACACAATGAAGCTAAATTTTAGAAAAATCGTGATTCAAAGAAAATTATGTAGGAAGGCTTTCTAAGCCATTTAAATTTGAATTAAAGCCATTAAGATTTTATTTTTCCTGTTTTATTTCTATTTTAGATTGAAAATTTATTAGAGTTTCTTTTTCATGTATTCAAACACGAATGATTGTAAGGATTATCTTTGATCACCATAAAATTCAAGAGTTTTTTTTCTTCTTTCAGGTGAATTCCAGAGCTTATCTAATAGGTTTTACACTTGCAACCCTATGTTTTTATTCTATATTTAGCCCTTTCTAACCATTCGAATCCTATCATATAAATAATCACATTAGCTTTTTAATGCTTCAAACGACACATAAAATGGAGTTACGTATCGAAAGTTATGCTCTTTAGAAAATTAGCAAAACAAGACACTTTAGCCCGACGGAACGAATGACTTGCCTGACGCTTCAAGGTAGAAATTTGGTCACGAAAAACCCCCTCTAGCCCCGCTGTCTCGCCCGAGGGCACAATTCCTTTGCTCGGCGGAGCACACTAGAAGCAGAAAAATATGTGCATTTTCAGCACCTTCAATACCAACCCAAATGCAATTTCAACCAATTAAAACTCATCCAAACAACAATTTAACACACATATAAGGTTACTAATCATGTTTGTAACCATGAGTTAACATATAAACATCATTAAACATGATTAATTCACAAAATCTCATGGATTCAATATAAACCCTAACATGTAAAATCTATGAAATAGAGAGATGAATATCCTATCACGCTACTACCCATTGTATACATATATATTCAAGATAATGAAGATTCTCCACTTTACCTTATACTAAAGTCCCTATTCTTCTAGATTCCCCAAATTCCTACTCTTTCTCTTGAGCTATCCTTTCTTTTCTTTTCTCACAATGATAGTATAATCTCTTACTACTCTAAAACCCTATCAATTAGTGTTCTCTCACATTGGGGTTAACCCACAAACTCACTTAGTATTCTATTTTTATCATTTAGGCCCAACTAATTATATCACATTATTAACCCAAATAGCACAAATATACACATAATCAAATAATTATTATATCACATAACAATTAAACAAATAAATAATTAATAAAACAACAAATAAAATAATTAAATAGACAACTAATAAAATTTGGGATGTTACATCAACCGCATCAGCCTCCTCATGCAATGGGTCAATACCATCAAGAGGTGGCACGAAAGATCCAGCATCAGTCGAAGGTGGCACAAGAGTAAAAGAAGTGTCTCGGCGACGTCTGCGGGCGGAGGGCGTCTATGAGGAACCCTCACCATCATCCCGAGGCCTTCGGGATAAAGTAGTAGATGTGAAAGGCCCCTCTGCTGGAACGGATGTACCAGGTACCTCTACTGGAACAGATGTATCAAGTACACGTGTTAGAACGGCAGATCCATTCGTCACCTGTGATACTACCTGCATCTGTGACACTACCTGCATCTGTGCACGTCGCAAGAAGGCATGTCGTGCAACCCTCCCACGTATTAGTCTGTTTGACTGGTCAGCCATAATGCCTGCATTGCATTACAAATAAAATCAAGTTATATACAATTTAGTTATAAAAAGAAAAGAAAAATCAAATTTACCTCCGTAGATGCAAATAAGGAAATCTCCCGTAGATGTAGTTACGGAAGCACCCAACATTTCAAAAAACTGGGATTGTTCCGTAGGTGCATCTGCGAAACAACCTAACGTTTCATTTGTTCTGTAGATGCACCTACGGAAGGTTGCGAAACTTCAAGGACGCAACAATGGCGTTTGTTACTATTCCAGCCACTATAAAACCCCATTTTGGTGGCTTGATCGTCTGTTTTACACATAAAAAATATCTACATTGTTTCTAAACTATGTTTCTAAAACTAACTAATAATTTCAACATCTAAAAGTGTATTCAAACTCTATTAGTGAAATACTCGAAAACTTACCGATTAACTTGAGTTTTGAAATTGTTGGAATGTGTTGATCGTTGATGCACACGTTTACCACCGAACTTGAGAGAAAAACAACTTTGGTGAATTTTGGTTTTTGAGGTTGAGAGAGTTTAAGAGTGTGAAGAAGAAGAAAAGTGAAGAATGAGAGAGGAGAAGAATCTGACGCGAATATAAGATCAAATACTTCAGTAGATGTATGTACGAAACAAAAGAAATTTAAAATAAAAAAAAGTGCTTCTGACGATGCATCTATGAAAACAGAAAAATATTTTTGACTAAGAGACTATATTAAAGTCCCTCTTCTTCTAGATTCCCCAAATTCCTACTCTTTCTCTTGAGCTATCCTTTATTTTCTTTTCTCACAATGATAGTATAATCTCTTACTACTCTAAAACCCTATCAATTAGTGTTCTCTCAAATTGGGGTTAACCCACAAACTCACTTAGTATTCTATTTCTATCATTTAGGCCCAACTAGTTATATCCCATTATTAACCCAAATAGCACAAATATACACATAATCAAATAATTATTATATCACATAACAATTAAACAAATAAATAATTAATAAAACACCAAATAAAATAATTAAATAGATAACTAATAAAATTTGGGATGTTACATTAGCCGCACCAGCCTCCTCATGCAATGGGTCAATGCCATTAAGAGGTGGCACGGAAGATCCAACATCAGTCGAAGGTGGCACAGGAGTAAAAGAAGTGTCTCGGCGATGTCTGCGGGCGGAGAGCGTCTATAAGGAACCCTCACCATCATCCTGAGGCCTCCGGGATAAAGTAGTAGATGTGAAAGGCCCCTCTTCTGGAACGGATGTACCAAGTACCTCTACTGGAACAGATGTATCAGGTACACGTGTTAGAACGACAGATCCATTCGTCACCTATGACACTACCTGCATCTGTGACACTACCTGCATCTGTGCACGTCGCACGAAGGCATGTCGTGCAACCCTCCCACG
This sequence comes from Vicia villosa, assembly GCF_029867415.1. Taxonomy (NCBI): domain Eukaryota; kingdom Viridiplantae; phylum Streptophyta; class Magnoliopsida; order Fabales; family Fabaceae; genus Vicia; species Vicia villosa. The sequence goes on from NC_081181.1 coordinate 5,332,326, forward strand.
TATTAGTCTGTTTGACTGGTCAGCCATAATGCCTGCATTGCATTACAAATAAAATCAAGTTATATACAATTTAGTTATAAAAAGAAAAGAAAAAATAAATTTACCTCCGTAGATGCAAATAAGGAAATCTCCCGTAGATGTAGTTACGGAAGCACCCAACATTTCAAAAAACTGGGATTGTTCCGTAGGTGCATCTGCGAAACAACCTAACGTTTCATTTGTTCCGTAGATGCACCTACGGAAGGTTGCGAAACTTCAAGGACGCAACAATGGCGTTTGTTACTATTCCAGCCACTATAAAACCCCATTTTGGTGGCTTGATCGTCTGTTTTACACATAAAAAATATCTACATTGTTTCTAAACTATGTTTCTAAAACTAACTAATAATTTCTACATCTAAAAGTGTATTCAAACTCTATTTGTGAAATACTCTAAAATAACTCGAAAACTTACCGATTAACTTGAGTTTTGAAATTGTTGGAATGTGTTGATCGTTGATGCACACGTTTACCACCGAACTCGAGAGAAAAACAACTTTGGTGAATTTTGGTTTTTGAGGTTGAGAGAGTTTAAGAGTGTGAAGAAGAAGAAAAGTGAAAAATGAGGGAGGAGAAGAATCTGACGCGAATATAAGATCAAATACTTCAGTAGATGTATGTACGAAACAAATGAAATTTAAAATAAAAATATTTTTGACTACAACACATATAATGCATAAGAGACCCAAAAGATGGAATCAGAGTTTCTCTTTTTTATTTGTGAGAGATTAATTTAAGATTTAAAGTTTTTACTCGATTTGTTTTTATTAAAATCTAAGTGTAATGAAAAGAATTTGAGGTGTTAAGCAAAGGAATTGTATAAATAATAAAAAATAAAAAAAAAATTTAGAAGGGTAATTTGGAGAATGGGTTAATGGAGTTTATTAAATGAAAAGCTGGATGATTCCCTCCCAGTGAGTCTAATCCAAGTCTTTTCTTGTTCTTGTGTAAGGACTGATATACTCCTTCTTTCTTTCTTGCTTGTAACTTGTCATAATAATAATCCCAAAAGAGTCATCGTTATTTATATGATTAATTAATAATTAAAGAATTGGATGTTGAAGGCTTGAAGATTGAGATAGATTGAATGGGTTGTTTTTCGTGTTTCGATTCAAAGGAAGATGAGAAGCTGAATCCTCAAGAATCATCACACAAGAACGATCATCACGATCATAATCTCCCCTCTGCCGCCTCTGGTTAGTTCATTTCAATCCAATCCAATCCGATCCGATTATTCTTTATTTCTTTGTTTGTTTGTTTAGAAATCAGATCCCGTGTTGCAGGAGGAGGAGCAGAGAAGGTTCGGTCAACAAGTAATGGAGGAGGAGCATCCAAAAGGGATTTTCCTTCTCTTCTCAAAGACGGGCCACCCGGTCAAATTGCTGCTCAAACCTTTACTTTCCGTGAACTCGCCCTTGCAACTAAAAACTTCAGGCCTCAATCCTTTTTAGGGGAAGGTGGTTTCGGAAGGGTCTACAAGGGACGACTCGAATCCACTTCTCAGGTATTATTATTATTATTATTAATCTATTATCATCATCATCATTGTGGACCAATTCCAAACCCCTTTCTCTCATTGCTTTCTTCAATTACAGGCTGTTGCTGTTAAACAGTTAGACAAAGATGGTCTCCAGGGTAATCGCGAGTTCCTTGTGGAAGTTCTCATGCTCAGTCTTCTACACCACCCCAACCTTGTCAGTCTCATTGGTTATTGCGCCGATGGGGACCAACGCCTATTAGTTTATGAATTTATGCCCCTCGGATCATTGGAAGATCACCTTCACGGTAATTCTTTTTTCTTTGCTGTTTACTCCTCTATTTTCAGTAGTAATCACCATATTTTAGGAGAATTTGTGTTCATTAGAGGTGAGATCTTTAGAGACACAAATACAACCATCAGAGGCAAGACTTCTGTAACCCTTGCGAGAAGTGTGATATCCAATGCACATTTTTGAGACCTAAATTTGAAAGAGCAGAAGGAAGTCTGTTTATAAGATAGACATTAGTTAGAAATGCTTAGTCCCAAGATTTGTTAGGATGAGATGCTTGAGCCAATAATGTGAGACCTAGTTCAGTTACGTGTCTATGTTTTCTTTTCAAAACACCATTTTGGGGGGAGTATGTGAACAAATAAGACGATGAGAAATGCCATTTTGAGTCAAAAATTGAGTAACAGGTCTGAATTTTCCCTTCCCAATCAGATTGGACAGCTTTGATTTTAAAGGGAAATTGGTTTTCTACCATGACTTTAAATTGTTGAAAAATGGTTTAAGCTTCGGATTTTGTTTTAAGTAAGAATATCCAAGCAAATCTAGCGAAGGCATTTACAAATGAAATGCAATAGGAGAAACCAGTATTAGAAACTTTTGGAGCTGGTCCGTAAAGATCTCTATAGTATACACTAACTCTAGAGGATTAGAGTAAGTAGTGGTAGACAAAATGTGGGGGTAATCTATGTGTTTTGCCCAAACAACAGGATGAACATGAATCAAACAATCTTTCATTAGTAAAGGGAATATTAGAGTTTCAAACCATGCTTTTGCACATCAACACCAGGATGGCCTAGCCTAGCATGCCAAAGAGAAAGGCTCCCCTTCACTCCTCCTTTTTTAAATAGCTGTGATAAATTTAAATTCTATAGTAGCCTGTGTATTCTAGGCCATACTTGATTTTCTCTTTTAGAGTCTCATTTCTGTTTAGCGAATAGTCTGTTCTTTCTTGGCCGGTGACCAACTTTCCATGGATAAGCTCTTGTAGATTAGCATTTGTTCTCTACAATGTTATTTGTTTTTTGCATATCCACTTAAATGTGGTAACAAAATTTCCCTTTTGATGCTTTTGATTATTCCACAACTTTGTCTTGAACTTATGATGGTGATAAATAATTTTTTGTGGGTTTTTTCCTTTTAAGGAAACAGCTGTGCTTCTAAGCTCATTATGTTATGTGCTCTTAGTTGAATATTTTCCACGCTGCTTCTTTCAATGTAGTTTCTTGAGAAGCCTGATCAACTTAGCGTGTGGAATAACATTCCTTGTTGATTCCAAGTTACAGAAATGGAATCCATACATTTGATAACCATTGTATTGTTTGCTAGAGGTGTTTTGGTTTTTCCTTTACCGTATCTGTCTTCTAATGATTGGGAAGTGTTCCTAAATTTGGTGTTTGTTACATGATCAATGCATTCTTAAAACATAATGCATGTCACTTGATAATAACTTGTGTTTATTCATTTTTTGTTGACTCGTGCAGATCTCCCCCCTGATAAGGAGCCTTTAGATTGGAACACTAGAATGAAAATAGCCGCTGGTGCCGCAAAAGGATTGGAATACCTACATGACAAGGCAAATCCTCCAGTAATTTATAGGGACTTCAAGTCATCTAATATTTTACTTGAGGAAGGTTATCATCCAAAGCTTTCTGACTTTGGTCTGGCAAAGCTTGGTCCTGTTGGGGACAAATCACATGTTTCCACTCGTGTCATGGGTACTTATGGTTACTGTGCTCCCGAGTATGCTATGACTGGACAGCTGACTGTAAAATCTGACGTATATAGTTTTGGGGTAGTCTTCTTGGAGCTGATTACTGGCCGTAAAGCCATAGACAGCACCCGGCCCCATGGAGAACAAAACCTCGTCACATGGGTAGTCCTCCGATACTTTCTTGTCATTTTATGTTAATTTAGCTTGCATCAACTTATGGCTCTATAACAATGGAGTGGTAATGGTGGTTTCATATGTTTGAGCAGGCACGGCCTTTATTCAATGACCGTAGGAAGTTTCCAAAGCTGGCAGATCCACGGTTGCAGGGACGGTATCCCATGCGGGGTCTTTATCAAGCTCTAGCTGTAGCATCGATGTGCATCCAAGAACAGGCAGCTGCACGTCCTCTGATTGGGGATGTGGTGACAGCCCTTTCTTATCTAGCCAACCAGGCATATGATACTAACAATCCTGGAATTGGTAATAATAAGGGAACTGGAAATAGAGATGATAAAGGTGGAAGAATATTAAAAAATGATGAAGGTGAAGGATCCGGGCGTAGATGGGATTTGGAGGGATCTGAGAAAGATGACTCCCCACGTGAAACTGCTAAGATGTTAAACCGGGATCTTGATAGAGAACGTGCTGTGGCTGAAGCCAAGATGTGGGGAGAGAACTTGAGAGATAAAAGACGACAGAGTGTGCAAGGCAGTTTTGATGCTTCTAATGCCTAGTTTACATTCTGTAATATCTTGATTGCGGCGATGCAATGCAAGGTGAAATTTTTTGGGATCTCATCTTTCTTAGAGCTGGTCTAGGACAAGTCTGAATGGCCATTTTGTTGTTGACCGGGCTCTAATGTGTTTGCAGTGGCTGCAACATAACATAATGAACCTGGTACCAAAATCTGTTACTTCAGGCTTTTGTGCACTTTGTTTTCCTTTATGTATTTCATTTTACCTGGTCGTCATGGGCATATTGACGTTGTACATTATTTGCCAGAACTAGCCACTAGGAGTTCAAGGTTACAAAACTGGTATTTTAGAAAAATGCTGCGCAAAAACATGCAAAGAATAAAGTACTTGTTCTAACTTGTAAGTTTTGCTCGAACAAAAATGAAAGATTCCAATATTCTTAGAGCATCATCGTGGTGCTTTACAAGTTTAACACCAATCAAAATATGCATCCCTATATTGTGGAGTGAAAAATGTTCTATTTATAGAGATCGATTGCTGTAGAAACCTCTCTCTTCACTTTTTTGTTGGAATGTAGTGCTATATAGAGTTTAATTGGTCCTTAACTTTTCCCAAGAGTAAGTTTTTCTCATTGAAATCTTTAATTTTTGTATTAAATTTGATCGCAAACTTGACTTTTGATGTGCGTAATTGATCTTTGTTATAAAAATTTGATAAAATTCTATGTGGGGTTTTTAATATCGATAATTTAAAACAAGCATATTTTTAAGAAAATATTTGACTAATAGCACTAGATTGATCTCAAACCACACTAGGATTTTACACAGAATGGTCAAGGACCAAATTGAGATTTTACATTAGGCTTATTTCAAACCAAGTTGAAATTTTATATGGGGTGGACTCGCGAAACGAACCGTCAACTTAATACTATTTTCAAAAGAAGTTTTTAATAAGTTTAACTTTAACCCCAAATAAACATTCTCTTAAGAATAAACATTCAATCAAGAGAAAATAGTTCTTAGTGAATTTACAATATCACTCTTTCTAGAATAAACACCTCACTTAAATGCAAGAACTTGTTTGAAGCGTTATGTAGTGAGAGTAAGTAGAAAAATTATTTTAGAGAGAGAGTGTGCGAGGAGAGTGAAATAGATCACGATTCTGAATGTGAAAATGTGAAGGAAGATACCTCTATTTATATGCTAGAGGTTGGCATAAAAAAGTAAAAAACCCATGAGCTAATTTAATGTCACATTCGATTGACTCGTTGTCCCAATCGATTGGACGACTAAAAACAATCGATTATAAATGCCCAATTCAAAAGGTTTTCAAAGATAGCTGATGCTCTTCATTAAGACGTTGTCACAAACGATTATGGACACTATTTGCCTAATCCAATCGATTAGGTATATGTTCCAATCGATTGGACAACTCAAAAAACTTGTCCAAATTATTTTGACAGGTCCTGATTCATTTGACACAACACCAATGTGAAGATAATATGCACTAAGTATTAAGTTTTGATGAAGACAAAAGTTCAAATGTAAAAGAATGAAAAGGTTTCTCAACATCAAATATCAATAGATATCTCAAAAGGATCAAATATAGACTAAGTTATTGGATGACAATGTTGGAAATATGCTTTGATCATGATGCTAAAAGGTATACAACGCAATTCACTTTGTAGTGTTGTTAGATGCTAAAAAAAACTTATTTCTGTTCATCCCTAAAAGTTTCCAAAGCATCCATACATTAGTACTTAACAAACCAAATTATTTTCAAACTCATTTTTCAAATTTCACATCAGTGTAACCGGTTATAGGTTCAATTTTTACTGGTTTTTTTAAAACTAATAAATGTGTAACCGGTTACACCATTTATGTAAACGGTTACACAATCTGGAAATTTGATTTTTTTGAACGTTTAGAATTGCATAATGCATTCTTTCATCAACCATTGCTATTATAAACCAATGCACACTTTCATGAAACATCTACCAACATGTACAACTGATCCCACATGTTTTATAGGGTGTATATAACACAATGATCATTCAAAATTCAGATTCACCTCTTCCATTCAAATTTTTACTTCAATTCAAATATGTGTAACCCAGGTAAAAGCCATTTCGCGTCAGTTTAGCATTAACCAAGAGGTTAAGTGGCACACTTTTTATGAAGCCCTTCGTTACCTCGTCTGTGTAGCCGAGGTAAATCCATTTCCCGTATGAGGTAAGATGTCTTATTTGTACTAGTGTTTATCCTAAAGAAAAAAAGGAACACCCTTATAACACGAGATACCCCAGGCTACAAAAGATTGTCTGGAAAGCCCTGAGTATACCCCCCACGTTCGAAGTGATATGAGAAGGGACGAAGTTGATAGCCGTCATAAAATCCACTTTGAATAAAGTGAATGAAATTAAAACCCTAAACTCGTGAATAATTGGATGGTGGATGTATAAATAGGAAGCAGACGTCTCGCAAAAGGTATCTACCCTCTTTCCGTATGAATAGGGCTCCATTATCATGTCCTACTCACATTATGTGATGGAAAACTTAATACTATGATTAAACCTATTAATCGTATCCATAATATAATATAAGGACACAATGTCTCAAACGTGAAAAAGTTTAGCTTTCTTTCCCATGGTTACTTGGGGTAGAGAAATGGGAGACTAGATGTCTGCATACTGAAAAAATGAGTTAGCCCTTCACTTTCCCCACTGTTACCTTGAACTGGTATATTTTATGGAGAAAAAGAAATAGGAAAACATAAGAAGAAAAGAAAGGGTTCTCTATAAACAATATATGGGAAACCTAATAACGCAAGTCATACATTCATCCAATGAGGTAACTATAGCGGGGGAAATCTGAGAACGAAGCCATAGGATTGACTCGACTCATTATTTTAGTGAAAGTCGCCACCACGCTTTATTTTTTCCAAACGAAAAGGGAAAAGAACGAAGAAAACTCAAAGTTTAAAACAAGAAAGAGATCTTAGGTACGGGTGTTGATTATACAAGGGGATGGTTTTAAGCACCCCTCATATCTATGGTACTCCACAGGAACCTTTTTGAAAATCTGTGTTTATTAAAAGATATCGTGTGCGAAAAAATGTTTGTTTGAATTTTAAAATAAGCCCGGCAAGGCATTAAGCCTTGTGCCTACATACCTCCTCGATGCAATGGAGAAGTCAGATCTAATGTAGTTCCACTTAAAAGGGAAACAGTTTTTAAAAAGAATAAACATTTTATCATCGTCGGAGAGAATACTCAGCCATTGATCTTGATCATGAGAACAAATGGATTCTTTGCATCACAAATGAAAGAAGGGATCCAAGTCGGATAAAAATCAACGAATATGCCACTAGCTCTCTCACGTGGAAAAGATCCCATTATATCAATCAATCTCAAAATCGCGGGGTATCTCAACTCACTACAACAATTAATCGTGTCTAAACTTTAAAAGAAAAGCCACTAAGGGCAAAAGATATTTTTAAAGAAAAGATTTTAAAAAAGATTGCAGACATAAGAAGATTTTTTGAAAAAGGGAGAAGATTTTGAAAATCTAAGAAGGGGAGGAGATGAAGAGGCTATCCTAGTGCTTAAAATAAAAGCTAAGGAAAGAACGATCTAACCAAAAAGAAGCCAACACTTGACATTAAGAGTCAAGGTAGATTTCCCATCCTTTGGAATACCAACACTAAACCAACACATTACCACTTGGGGATCCAGATGAACTTATTGTCTTTAGCACCACTTTGCATTAAACACATTAAAATTCTGACGAAAATCGGGCAGAGTAACGACTGTTTTTGGGTAAAATCCTTAACAAGACGCCTTGGAATTAACCATTAAGGGCTTTCGAGGAAATACCTGCACACACAAACAGACAACAATCCAATGCCAGACAGACAGAGTAATAGCAGAATAACAACAAGATAACAGGGTCCAGAGGTACTAAGTCCAAAAGTCCAAGTCTCCAAAATCCTCAGGATAGTGACCAATAGTCCATAGGGCCTTATGCGTTTTTTAGATTTTTAGTTGTTTATTAATGTTTTAGCACAAAAATAGAGTATGGCCCAAGTGGACAAAGAGAAAATAGCGGAAATAAAATGTCCAAATGGACAAAGAGAAAATAGCGGAAACATAAACAAAGCGTCCAAATGGACAAAGAGAAAATAGCGGAAACATAAACATGATGAATGATAAAATAAAGCATAAAGCAAGAAATATAAAGAACAATATAATAAAGTGTAGAAATTAAAGTTAATTGTCAATTGTTAAAGATGACCATCTTGAAACTTGTCAAGTATATCATCAAAATGTTAGTAATTAAGATCGATGGTGAGTGAAGGATGTTCTCAGATTTAAATTCAATGAAAATTTATCAGAAGCTTGATAAAATCATAGCGACTACACAATAAACTTCCATAAGTCTTAAATCAACCGCATACAATTCTCTTCCATATTTGATCTTTTTATTCGGGACACGAAATGTTGCGCTATGTTAAGCAGATCACCAAGTGATTTATGTAGAAATCACCCTACAACGAGGCCGGTCATCTTTGTGCTAATGCATGCTAGAAAACAATATGTAGATCGTTCTCCGAAAGCAATACCGCACGAAAAGAAAATAGGTAGCGATCTCGTCTTTACCAAGAATCCATAAGAATTCTCAAAGTATCAAAGACTTTCATCGATCAAAATAAAAAGAAGTAAAATATGGAACCACATTCAAAATCTCTTTCCATCTCTAAGTTCAATCACTTAATTTTGAGAATTTGGATTTTTCATCCTATCGACACCCTAAGTCCATTGAAATTAAAGAGGAATTAAGCCTCTAATTTGTGATTCAAAGAAAATATCAAGAGAATGGAGTGGAAGAAGAGTTAGAATAAAAAAAAAGTTAAAAAAAGGCAAAAAAACACATTCTGCTCAACAAGCAATCGATTGCTCCAGGAGTGCAATCGATTGCTTCATCTTCAATTTTCAAAATCTGCGCAGTTTTTCAACTGTGCAATCGATTGCACTAGGCAATTTTTTTTTCAAAAAAACAGCAATCAAAAGGAGTAAAACTTGTTTAAACATAAAACCAAACACCTTGTAGTCTTGGATCAACTTGAGCACGAAAATACATCAAATAAGCAAGCAAATAACATCAATGTAGCACCAAAGGTGCATCACACACAAACAACCATGGGTCACATCTTTGATTATGGAATGGATCAAGAGGATTACCACTTCTTTCACAAAACTTTGAGTCTAATTGAAGAACACAACCAAAAATGCTTTGATCTTCCTCAATTGACGATGAATAACAAAAGAAAAGAGTGAAATGATGAAGGTTTAGTTCAAAATTAGTAGGATTCAAGGTGAATCTTACTAATTCTATGGAAATGAACTTTGAGTGAGGGGTTTGGAAAGGATGAGGAGAGAAAGAGCAAGAGTTTCTTTGGCTTTCAAAGCTTGAGAAATGAAGAGGGGAAAACCTCTATTTATAGGATTTCGGCTTGGGATTATTAGTGGCTTGGAGTTAGGATTGGAAAGTAGATTTAGGTTTGGTAAGTGAATTTGGAGCCAAAATTATGATCCAATGGTCTTGATGTCATCACATGAGGGTTTATGATAAAATGATGTAGGAAATCAAATATAAGAACTAAGTCATGCTTCCCACACTTGCAAATGATGTCATCATCTTCAAAAGCTGAAAATTGCCTTCATTTTTCCAATTCTGCACTAGCGCAATCGATTGCTCCATTATGCAAATCGATTGCACTGCCTGGATTTAGTGCAAAAACAGTTGGTGTAATCGATTGCACTCTTATGCAAATCGATTGCACAGGAAAGAGAATGCCAATCTGATGAAAATCAAGTTGGTGCAATCGATTGCACTCTTATGCAAATCGATCGCTTGTTGAAGAATGCTGAAAAAATGTCCTTTTTGATGGATATTTTGACTTGGTACCTACAAAACACAAACATACAAAAGCACAAGGCAATATTTTTGGTATTTTGGTTAGTAAAACATATACAAACTAAAAAAGCATTGGTGCTCGATGATTCCCTTGCAGATGAATTGAGCACAACATCACAAGCAGAGTTCTAAGTCGAAACTCTTGATTGATGATTGATATGCAAATGATATATGAACTTAGGGTCAGAATTTGGGGTATGACAGTAACTGCCACGAGAAGCAGGAAAGTCTTTACATCTAGAAGACACGCATAAGAAAAAGAGGGTAAACTTATATTCCATAATAACTCCATCATGAACTGCATTAAATGCACCCACACTCGTTTCCCACTAAAACACTCAAGCTTTCAATAGTGATTGACGTTTTGATATCTCAGAGTTTAATCAAAAGAAATGGGGCATATCCTTATATCATTAGTAATATCCACTAGTACAAAAATGTTAATTTACATCCGTTTTTTATTAAATTTACACCCATTATTTTTAATAAAAATCGGGTGTATATCCACAGGGTGAGAAATGTCTAACGAATTTACACCCGTTATTTTTAACAAAAATCGGGTGTAATTGGGCGTAATTACGTTTTTAATTACACCCTGTTTTAACATAAATCGGATGTAATTGGGCGTAATTACGTTTTTAATTACACCCTATTTTAATAAAAATCGGGTGTAATTGGACGTAATTACGTTTTTAATTACACCCTGTTTTAATAAAAATCGGGTGTAATTGAGCGTAATTACGTTTTAATTACACCCTGTTTTAATAAAAATCGGGTGTAATTGAGCGTAATTACTTTTTAATTACACCCTGTTTTAATAAAAATCGGGTGTAAATGAGCTTAATTACGTTTTAATTACACCCTGTTTTAATAAAAATCGGGTGAAAATGAGCTTAATTACGTTTTAATTACACCCTATTTTAATAAAAATCGGGTGTAATTGGGCTTAATTATGTTTTAATTACAACCTATTTTAATAAAAATCGGGTGTAAATATGTTCTTAATTACCCCCTATTTTAGTAAAAATCGGGTGTAAATACACCATTTATGAATGAACAATTATATCTATTTACACCCTATTTCATAAACACCATTTAATTATATTTTATTTTCAGTCATAATATTGTAAATACTATAAAATCATACACATAAAAATCATATTTTAACTAAGTCAAAATATTTTTAATATTAACCAAAAAGTATACAAAATCATGTACAGTCATAATATTTCAAGTATTATAAAATCATACACATAAAAATTATATTTTAACTAAGTCATAACACTTTCTTCATATATAATTTTACGCCATGCTTGACGGTTAGCTTCGGTGTTCTCTAGTCCAATTGAATCCAACCGCTTTTCACATGTAGCATTGGATTCATCCATGGCCAAAATACCACGTCCTGGAGAAGCAATTGTTTTCTGTATGCAAAAAAAACAAGACACAAGAAATTATTACAAGAAAGAGCCACATATATCAATAGTAACCATACCGAGCCGTTGATAGTGCCCCTCCGAGAATATGACAAAAATGCCCGTTCAAGAAACACAGAACGAGGACTATCAAAATCACTAGTTGTCTTAGAAGACCTATTCCTTGAGTGAGCTACACTATGAGTATCTACACAACAATGTTAAACCCATTAATTTATTATCAAAATTCTACATTTCTTAAACAAATAAGAAAAGGAAAAAGAAAAGGAAAGAACAAAAAAAGTAATAATTATAAGATGCTAATTCTACTATCAGAAAAATGCATAATATTCTGAATTGATGAATATATAAAACGATAAAAAAAATAATCAGGCATAGAAATTACCAGTGTGATTAGATGAAGATGCAAAATGGTGGGCTGAACTAGTAACACTTCCATTACTTCTCAACCATTGTGGAACTAAAGCAGGTTCACTTTTCACAAAGCTCTTTTGTAGTATTTCTTCCAGAAGCAACCTAAGTTTGCTCACACCTATCCCACTTCTTTCTTGCTTTGATAATGGCCTTCCCAATTTCTCCTTCAAGGGTGCAACATCTTCTATCTCTCTAAAGCTTCCTGCCTGCAACAAATGTTAAATGACTTAAATCTTGAAATGATCAATTAACAATGGGGAATCGTCCAATAAACTCTGGTATGAGTCCATATGCAATCAGATCCGAACTCTCCACCTCAAAATTTTTAACGCAACAGTTAATACTCAATCTGATCAAGTTTGATATTCAAGACATGATTGAATTGTGACTCACTAACACCATCCTTATATTGATAAAAACAACTTGTGTAGGTTCATTAGAAAAGAATTGCAATATTCAGAATGATATAAACATGCTAGAAACTAACACAAGATATAAACATGCTAGAAAATTACCTCATGATGCCTTAATCAAGTACCAGCTATTACTCAGAAATCCTTAATGGTTATTAAACAATCATGTTTAGATGAAGTTACCTTATGATGCCCTCATATTCAGTATCTGATACTTTTTTAAACATATTCTTTATGGCACCACCACTAACTACTCATATTAAGGTAATGAGATTAAGGAAACTAACCACTGCTGCACTATTAATAACAAAAATAACTATGATTTATTCACACATGCATGCATGCATTAAGGTAAGATTAAAGGAAAAAATGTGTTTTATTGGTTTCATCATCCACACTTGTAACAGAAAAATAAATTTGCATGACAAAAGCTCAAAAAGAGACAATTAGATATTAAAGGAGCGTTGGGGAGTAAGAGGTGTCTAAATATAACTATAATAAAAAATATTAGCTATTTTTATACATAAACGGTCCAAATTTGCAGATCATAACTCTCCACCCATTAAGTCAAATGACATAGTTAGTATTAAAAATATTATATTAGAGCACTTTCATTCTCACTCAACAATCTACACTATAAATATCCCCAAGATCCCATAACTAATCATATCATATATCTTCTATAAATTGAACTACCAAGCATACAAATCTAATACAAAGTTCATTCATTCATTCTCTCTACTCTTTCTTCTCTACTTTTCAATGGCTAAAGTTCACTCCATGCTACAACATTTTACTCTATTTCTAGCACTAATAGTCTTCAACCATTCCCTTCAATCTCATGCAAGGCTCTTGAAGCCATTGGACCAACATAATGTTCCTGCTTCAACACCAGAGAAGAAAAATAAATTAAAAAATATACCAACAACTCCACTTTTTTATTTTTGTTCTCCTTATTTTCTTTACAGAAACTCAATATTTCTTTCTTCTTCTTGTAATTGACTTTCTTCTTCATCTCCACTTTTACAAATTCAAAAAATTCTTAACATCACTCATGTACAAACACTATCAATCCAAATCCAAATGACCATCCATAAACTCATGAAATTGCTTCACCATAATTTCGCCATTATTATAATTACCTTTAACCTTCATCAGCGTTGACATAAACTTCACAAATGCATCACAAAACCAGAACTCACATTATCACTAATTAACAAAAACAAAAGAAAATCTCCACCACTAACAATTTCATTCACAAATTTTTTTTTTACTCACGTATAAAACTTCTACACTTTAACATATTTTTCAAACACAAAAACCTCTCCAAATTTTTTTATTACAGCAAGCTAACATTTTCCAGCTTTTATCACCATTCCAATAAACTTGTTCTTCCATGTGAACATTGCCATAAAAGTCCCACACTTTCAATCACAAAAATCTTATTCAACAAACCCTCTCATCAAATTCACATAATCCAATTCCACTATACAAATTCAACAAAACAATTATACATCAACTGAAAGACTTATAGAGGGGGCTGTCTCCTATCTATAAACGCATTTTCGGGCCAAAATTTATCCAATATGAATAGACAATCAACTGAATAGACAATCGGGGCGGCGTAGACGACTGCAAGGAGTATTCAAATAAAACAATTATACATCATACAAACGTAATTTATGACAGGCATATCTGTGAGAGTAATTCTTAAGCCAAGGGCAGTGGTTAGGTTAAAGTCTTTCTGAAGTAGTGAGTGGTGACTCCAGAATTCAAACCTTTGACATTGCAGGTAATGTTTGTCTGGAATGTCAATCCACTTCCACTGTACACTTTTATGTATATAAAGCGTTCCATTTAAGATTCCATTCAAATGCTCAACAAAAAATTAAATAAAATTAAAAGCTGATCCAAGTAGTGAAGTGGAACAAATAAAAACTTACACATTCAATACGATATATGTTCTCATCATGAAGAAGAACACGAGCATTTTCATGATAAACTATATCCACAAAGCTTCCAGGTTTTCTTGATTGCTCATATGCATATAGTTGAAGAAGTTTGTTATCCATCTCATTAGTAGCACTGGCAACAGCTTGAAGCTGAAACAAAAGAGGGCATAATTTCAGGCTCAGAAAGAAGATGGAATGGTAACAAAGACAGTTGAAAAAGGAAAAGTGCCAATTCACACATTTTCAAAAAGGAATCCATGCACATTACCTGTTTAACAAGTTTATATATCAGCTTGTCTAACGTGAACAAGACATGTGACTGAGTTCCAATAATAGCACGACAGTCATCTTCAAATTTTGAATTATCAGCTCTGAAAAATACAATGTCTGCCAAATTAGGAAAGAAAATGTAAGGTAAGGAGGAACATATTATGAGCTCTGAAACTTCTAGTCAGTCTGCATTCTGCAACCATAAATGCATATAATACATAAACTGACACATTTGTACCTGATGAAGTCTAAACAGCACATAAAAGGAATCATTTCCATAAAAAATTTGGACATTCTTTCCTTTCCCGTGCAACACCGGGCGAACATGTTTTACCAGAGGCTTTACTGTGAGAAGAAAGCGTTCTGAATATGGCAACGAGGCTCCATCTCCTTCAACATCATTGGCATCTGCCATTCCTTCAGCTTCACCTTCACTCTCAGCCTTATTATCATGTTCATGATCCCCATTCTCTTCATGTTCTTCTCGAGAACATTCCTCACCATCAGCAGACTCAGTACCAGAAACCTCACCATTCTCAGACACATTTTCACTGTCATCCGATGATCTATGAGGACTTCCATCACTTTCATTTTCATTTTCACCTCCAGCTTCACCACAATTTTGTTCCCGGTGTCTATTTTGGTATTGTTGACTGGTATACAATATTGATGTTTAATACTTTACATGCATCTAATTGATCCATTCTCAAATTATTCGGAGCATATCTCTATGTTCCTCCTACCCTATCTAAGATAAACAAAATAATAATTGTTCTCTATACACACAAACACATATTACTCCCTTGGCAGCTTAAAAAATAATACGTATATGCAGCTAAAAAATCTAAGTAGGTGAAATAAGTTGACATTTTCATTACTTAGGCCCTGTTTAGACAAGTCAATTCAAACAAACTCTTAAAGGAACACATACATATACAACAACAACAACTCAGCCTTATCTCACTAGTTGTGCACTAATTTGCTTGCATTAAAGTTGAAGCACTCAAGTTTCATTAACCTATTGCAGAAAGAACACTTTCCACAAAGTACAATACCTGAAAATTCAACTTTCCACTAAATATAACTGGTTTTGAAGAATACCTGTCAGCTTCCATGAGATCCCAAGTCTGCTATACAAATTCTCAATATGAAATTCGAAATACGAAATACGAATCGAGAAGTTCTATTTTCTGCTGAATCACTGAAACAAAAACCTAAAAACCAAAAATATATATTAATGCCACAAACAAAATTGAACTTTTTAATTATGCGAATGGCTAAGATTTACTCCTCCACTTTCGTATAAAGAAGTCCTTTCACTAGATACATGACACATTCCTTGTGCATATGTAAATAGTTCTTCATCACTGGCAGCAACTTGGGATTTAGATTTTCAACAGACACTACTCAAAGGGACAAGAATCTATCAAACCTTATACTAGAAAATAGCTCTGTTTTATCAGTAAACCATTCTGGGATATCGCGGACAATACGGACAATGAAGTGGTCCACGTCAAAAATGTCATCAAATTTCCTGTAATTATAAAATGCACCATCATTGTTAGGAATCCACGATCAGAAAAAAGAACAGCCAAAATGATTTTATTGAAAAACTGAAGAAGAGAATCCTCTCTTAAGAGGGTTTCCCCTTGTACAATTGAACTATTGTACGGTTTTTTCTAAATTAACCAAATCTCAATCCTCTTCTACTAAAATTATAAAATTGACTGAAAAGAAATTAAAAGTTAACACATTTTTCCATTAGCCAAGAATAAATAAAAAAGAGAAAATCAAAACTGAATAAAAAAGAAGAAAGAATCGGGGTGGAACATTTCATCGAACACCTTGCGAGAAAGGATAAAATCTGCATTTTTCTTCATTTGAAATGGTATACTAGCTTTAATTTTAATTTAAACCAAAATCTGCACCGAAATTGAATCACAATCAAACTGTAGTAGAACCCATAATTGAGTCGAAAACGTAAATTAAATTCTGAAACAAAACTCTATTTGAAATCGAAGCAAACAAGTACAGAAAAATTGGCTCGAGTGCAAAATATGAACCTTGAAAAAGCTCTGCTCGAATCCAAACTCCGCACTGAGTCGAAACCTCCAAACTCGAAGCAAAACAGAACTGGTTTCTGAACAAAAAACCTTCGCGAATACCAAACATAGCCGTGAAGCTCAAATAGAACCGCGAAACCGAAATTGAAACAATTCCAAATCAAAAACGGAATCTGATTGTTGGTTGTTTGTTTTATCAATTTTTTCTGAAAAACTAGATGAAGAATTTGAGTGTATTGTTGTTGTTATGTGAGGAAGATGAGAGAAAAAAATAGCTTTTGGAAAATAAGCACTTTTGTCTGGTTTAGATTCAAGTTTGAAGAAAACAATAGTTTTAAGAGTAAATATATAAAATAAATAGTTAAAAAGTGAGTCAATAAAATAGATTTTGAGTTGTAAATGTGTTTAGAATAATATTAATATTTTGAGTAATAAAATTAAATAATTTTTTTAATCAATTTAAATTTACACCCGTTTTAAATTTAACGGGAGTAATTGGGATTTGATAATAATAATATTTTTAATTTACACCCGTTATTTTTAAAATAGGGTGTAAATTCTCACGTGCTATTACTTAAAATGATACTATATTTACAAAATTGCCATCATATTTTTTATTTACACCCGTTTTTAGTATATCGGGTGTAAATTTTAAAATTATATTGTTGTTTTTACACTAGTGATCAGAGGTGTTCGCATAAGAATAAATAATTAGCTTCATCTGAGTAACTCACCCTTTAAATAAATAGTCACCTTTAATTGATGGACTCACCCTTTAAATAAATTATTTTTAAAAGCCATTTTTTAAAAAGTTTGTTTTGAGGGGAAAAACTTTGTCAGCCAATAATAATTAATCATGTCTACCCAATAATTGATTATAGGCACTTTTATGGATAAAAATCATAATGACCATTTAATTGGGTAATTATGCCACCTCAACTATATATAGAGTTCTTAGGATTGTTTCTAAACACATTAGTTTTAGTGAAATCATCTCTAACGATCATTTTCTCTCAAGTTTTGACTTTTAGTCCTTGTGCATAAGTAATTTTATAGGGACTAAAATATGATTTTTTTTATAAGAACTAAAATAAAAAATTGATAATTTTGTAAGGATAAAAACCTATTTAATCCTATATTTTTTAGTGCTCCTACTATATAGCTAATAGTATCCTTTAGATTTGTTTCATCCACATATGAGGTGTAATCTTCGTAACTATTATTTTGTGTGATCTAATTGTAAACTATGATAGTTGGATTTTAAAAGTGTAAAAATTTTAAGTTGAACTTACGTTAAAAGTTTGGTTTAAGGGTTGCAAGTTAAAAGTTTGGTATAAGGGTTGCAAGTTGAACCTCTGTTAAAAATATGTTGTAAATATTGCAAGTTGAACATGCTTTAAAAGCTTGGTATTAGCAAAATATCAAGATGATTTTCTTGAATATTAAATTAATAAAAATAAAATTAAACAACTCAATTAATTTTTGTCAATGCAAAACTAAATATGCATTCTGTAGATTTGCACATTAAAAAAAATTATAATAAAGATAAATTTTAAAATATATATAATTATTTTAAAATATGTTATTATTAGTTTTAAAGGGACAACATCTTAAATTACATTTTAAGTCTCAAAATATATTACTTATTACTCAATGTCTTTAAAAGAATAACAAACAATAAAACATATATTTTTCAAGAATAAATTAAGAAATAATGCAAAAGAGTAAAATAATTTAGGAAACAATAATTTTAACAATAATAAAACATGAAAAAAAAAACTCTTTGCTTTATCAAATATTTAATTGAATATATAATTCATAGTTGTAGTTTAACCATCATCAAAGTTGAGATGGCCGAGTTGGTCTAAGGCGCCAGATTAAGGTTCTGGCCCGAAAGGGCGTGGGTTCAAATCCCACTCTCAACAAATAAATTTTTATTCGTTACCAATCTTCTTTTTTATTTTCTACTAATCCTATTGCATTTATTCAGTATACACAGTACTAAGTTCCTTTCGTTTTTCTACTAGAGATGAAATCCTTTTGCCTTATAGCGAAGATAAGTATAAATTTTTCTTAGCATATGGTGTTGTTTTATTTACCACCTAAGATGTTGAAAATAATTTTTTTAAATGATTGACGACGTGTTCACACTAGGGAATCTATTGGAAGCGTCCAATACTCTTGAGGGCTTGGTAGAAAGGTAAGGAAAAATCAGTCGATTCATAATGAAATTGGGCTATGGATGTTATCCATCCTTTAATTAATGTACATCCTTGATGGATGTCATTCTATAAAACTTAAGCATTACGTTGCACTTTTCTAAGTTTGTTTTATTCTTCGTATGGATGATCGTGAATCCAAGAAACTTTATGGATTAACCCTCATAAGAAATTTTCCAAGTTCATCCTCATGTTTTACTTCTTGGACTATTCAGAGATGTTTCCTTGTTCCTCTAAATGAGACTCGTCACCCCATATATTGATCATCATATCAACCTTATATATTTCAATGGCGTTCTAGATGAGTATTTGATTAGTGGCTTGAATGTCCTTGAGTGTGAAGGGTGCAACTTGATAATAATATTTTGGCACATTAGTCATGAATATTTTTTTGAGAAATCTATCAAGTTCATCGTTATTTGTTTATAGTCCGAGTAGGCATCCCAAAAATGTGTCTTGCAACCTGAAGTACCGTCTACTAGCATTTGTATGTTTAGCAGTGTGAGGGGTCTTTAAGGAACTCCTTATTCATAAATGAGTATTATGGGAATATCCTCCAATTGATGTTCTCCTTTTTGACCATCACTGCATTAGTTAGCCATTTAGATAGCTAATATTGAAAATGAAAGTCGTGTTAGCCAAATTCTATGTTTATCCTTAAACTATATTTCGCTTCTCTCGTGTCGACTTCCTTTCTTTTGTACCATAAGTCTAATGGAGTGGTTAATGGATATATGGTGAGGAACCGCATTTAATCGATGTTAAGTAAGTCACTTAGGCTCCATGCAAACAAGTCTGAGTTGTCGTCCCTTATAGGCTATACTAGGGTAACTTCCTCCTTAGATGAAACTAGGGGTTGATTTAGATGATTTTCCCATTCCTACGATCTCAACTTATTTCAATTTTTCCATAAGAATAATTTTTCATTCTTTTTATTCCTTTGAGTCCAACTATGTGAATTTTCACTCTTCCTTGTATTCCTATATACTAATGAACTTGTTGTCTTGGTTGGGGTTTTTCACGATGCTTCTTTAAGTTATTGCCATAACATTATTTCACCATTTTCCTATATACACGTATGGTGGAGATCTTCATGTTATCTAATGGGAACTTAATTTTCATATGTAGGTTGTATGATAGATCTAAGTGCATTCAATATTAGTCGTTTGATAAGGAGGATGTAAGTCAATTTCCTTCTATAACCAACTACTTGGTCTGTAGAGACTTGGAGTCAATGTCTCCTACAAAGTTTATTATAACTTCTATGAGTAATATAAATTTAGCAATGTCTCATGAGAATCTTTTAAGTGTTTTACCACAAGGATTAATAATTGTGTTAGGTAACCCAATTATCTGTTTGTTTCTTTGAATACGATGTCACTTGAACTACCTCAGTCAATTAGGCATCTCTTTACATTGCAATTTACCACAACTACAGATGAAACCACGGGGTTTTCTGGCATCACTTGTTGCATTTGTAATATTTTTGAAAGACTGTAATGAAGGCAATGTATTCCATAGCTATGTAAGGGACATAATGGATTTCGAGGCCCAAAAGTTCCTTTTCTAGGCATTGTTGGAGTTCCTGCAAATCCTCCCAATATGAGTTTTATTTCTTTGGGTTAAGGAAACAAACTTCTCTTTTTTGGTTCACCTCAGTCATGCCTCTATTCTAAACTTATAGACCTCATATAAGGTTCATGTAATGGTCCTTCTACAACAAGGTTTGGAATTTTTGTTATCTAAAGCATTGTCCTCATTGTTTACAAAATTTTGTAGACTGTCCTCCTAGATATATTTATTGATAATTTTTTTTAACCTTCATAGTCATCTATGGAATGCCAATATATGTAATGTTATTTAGAACCACATTAGATTGACTTTCTTTCGCAGACACAAGAAGATAATGCACTTTAGGGCATCACAAGACTTTAAGATGTGTTACCTGAACTATAATGTCTTGTTGCCTAAACCACTTCATCCTTACAAGACTCACGCTTAAGGGATTGTGGATCGTTATTTCATAATCTAAGCCAAATGAATATCAAAGGTCTGGTGAGGTCACATGGTAGACATGTGAGCAATATTTTTTGGTCCCCTAGTTTAAAGGAGATGATGTGTTTGGCACATTTTGAGCAACTAGTGAGACTTTCCCCCTCTTAACCAAAGAGTCCTAAGTCTCAAGGACCGACTAGCCATATCTCACATATTAAAAAGGATGAATCATAAACTACTATCACTACTTGGTCAAGGTTTGACCACATACAGCCGAAATAATAGAAAGAGGATTTACTCTCCTTCTCTGAAGGATCAATTATTATAAACACCTAATTTAATAGTTTGGTTAAAAGATGATCAATTATTCACATATCATCAAACTCAAGACACTTGCTTGATCTATCGCAGACACACACACTCTCTCTCACACACACTAGCACATGTGAACGCATGGGCGCACACACGAAAACATACACACCCACATATCTACGGTGTTAGTGGCAACCAACTTTTCACTTCACCAAAAGCAAATGTGTTCACAAGTAAGTTCATATGTTACCATAAAAAAATGATTAGGGCTTTAATCATTAGCTATGGTGATTGAGCATACGTTTCATACATAAAAAGTATTATATTTAAGAAATGTGTTAATGTGTGCTATTAGATAACATGTTAAAAAAATTAAATACAAAAACATTGTTTATAAAATCGTACTTTTAATTTTATAATAATTTAAACATATATTCTTTTAACAACTTTTTTTTTTATAGATTTCTTAGCATGTAAACGGAACATATTAGCTAATTCTTTTAAGATTAGAAAATATATTAATTATTTTTTATGTGTCTGAGACTATTCAAACTTTAGAAATGGTTAAAAAAAAACGTAACTTTACTAAGTTTGGATTAAATGTCGGTAAGGAAACCATCAAAATAAATTTATGTAGTTGATCGAAAGTATTATTTAATTTAAACAAGTATTAAGATATCTGGTTACTATAAACAAGTTTTCAAATAGAGAATATTAAGATATCTTATTATAGAAATATGAAAATTTAGATTCATGTACACAACAGGGTTCTATGGTGTAGTGGTTAGCACTCAGGACTTTGAATCCTGCGACCTGGGTTCGACTCCCGGTAGGACCTTCTTTTTGTTTCAATTATATTGATTTTGGGATCTGCATTCTATTTTTAATGTTATGTATGTATTGTGAATTCGATAACGTTGAAAACTTTTATTCATTAACGACGATGGAAGAGAAATTGAAAACCCTAGAAATTGTTGAGAAAATCCCTAAATCCGGTGTGTTCTATCTTAACCTTAATCGCCCCGCACAGCGCAACGCTCTCACGCATGATTTCTTCTCTGAATTCCCCAAAGCCCTCTATGCACTCGACCACAACCCTGATGTCAACGTTATCGTTTTATCCGGCGCTGGCAAACACTTCTGCTCCGGCATCGATCTTTCCGTTTTGAATTCTACCGCCGGGGAATTGTCCGGGGAGAGTCTCCGTCGACAGATCCTGGCGATGCAAGATTCAATCACAGCTCTGGAACGATGCCGTAAACCTGTGATTGCAAGTATTCACGGAGGTTGCATCGGTGGTGGAATCGATATTATAACCGCCTGTGATATTAGGGTTTGTACAGAGGATGCGTTTTTCTCAGTGAAAGAAGTGGATTTGGCTTTGGCGGCTGATCTGGGATCACTTCAAAGGCTGCCGGGTATTGTTGGTTTCGGCAACGCAATGGAGTTGGCTTTGACGGCTAGAAGATTCTCCGGCTTGGAGGCGAAAGAGTTGGGTCTGGTTTCTCGAGTTTTTCATTCGCAACATGAACTTGATGAAGGTGTTAGGGAACTTGCTCAGGGTTGGTTTCTTTTTCTTACTCATTAGTGTTAATTAGATAATTGAATATTCTCGTGACTTATCAATATCATTACACAGGTATTGCTAGCAAGTCACCGCTGGCAGTTGTTGGAACAAAGACTGTGTTGGTTAAAAGTAGGGACTTGACTGTGGATCAAGGGTTGGATTTTGTAGCAACTTTAAATTCTGCAAGATTGTTTTCCAGTGATTTAATTGAAGCAGTTGCGGCAGTGAAGCAGAAACGAAGGCCAGTTTATTCTAAGCTCTAATCGCCCAATATGTATATGATGATCATCAATGTGAGATGACATAGAAATAAGACATTTGGCTATGCCAGGAAATAAAAGTCATGTAATGAAGGACAAAGGTACCTCCTGCAATTGTATTGTATGAATTTCATGTGTTCAATGCAGCAAAATTCATGCCTCCGAATACGATTGAAATGTTTTACTCTATTGAACAAGACCGAAACATTTCCAGTTACGACACGCTCGCGCATTCTTGTGTTGGTTCTAGTTGCACATAATCCTACTTAACAATTTCCATATACTTTAGCTCGTAGTGATTCAGTGTTTGGATTTTAGGGTGAACTAGAGGTGTGGACATGGTATTGGAGGCACTGGTAAATGGTAATTGTGGCACCTGCCCCCTCTCACGTATACAATTTTCTTATTTTGCTAATATTTATTAATCTTTTTAATATTCAAAATTAACGATTGATCTTCTTATAAATTATTCAATCATTTTATTTCTCAGATGAGAGAAAAATTATTAGATGGTTGTTTGCGTTTTTTTTTTTAAAATAACCATGTTTTAAAAAAAATTATGCAAATAATCACGTTTTGGAGAAAATTATACAAATAACTAAAATTTAATTGTTTTTCTGCTATGCTTTTTTCTTTCTATCCAAAAGAAAATTGGGGGCACATACATATTTATGATGAATTGATGGTGAGAATTTATCCAAATTAATCAATAATATAATAATATGAGTAAATAAACAAGTAAATAGCAACACAATTTCTCCATATTCACATGACCTTAATAGTCGGGTTCATAATAAAGTGCTGTTAATTTCACTTCAATGTAAAGGAACAAATTAGTAGTAATAGTAATGGAAATTGAATGTTATTAATTATTTTTAAACAAGATATCAAGTATAATAGCTAATAAAAAGAAATTTTTTGAGGCCTAGGCCAATGCCTAGTTAGCCTACCTCTTAGATCGGACCTGAGCATAAGTAAAATTGATTTAAATTACTTAAATGTTGTTTAAATGCAAGGTAACAAATGGTCCCACACAAAATATCTCCAACAACCAAAAATAAGTTCTCAAGAAGCTTTTTTTTGCATTATAATTTAGAGTCACTTATCCTTATGCAATACTGGAGTAGTTCATTCGGCGGGAGTTTGTTTTTTAGATGGTCTTCCAACGAAACATTTTCTTTTCTTTTCCCATCATTTCCTTTATTTTATCCCTTATCATTGCTTCTTGATCTACAAAATTGTAGTCAAAATGAAAATCATCTCTCGGGTCTTGAAAACAAACCTCTAAAATATTGTCTTCACTTGCATCACCATTACATTGTTGTCCCATGTACTAGTATTATATTAAAACCTAGTCTCATATCTATATCAAGATTAGAATCCAGTGCATCTATATAAGGGTTACAATCTAGTCCATCTTCTACTACTACTACATTAATGGTCCCTCCATCATAATTATTTTTTTATTCTAAAACAGTCAGTGGTCTCTACTAGTATTTGTTTTTTATTTAAAAAAGAATTAGACAGAAACAGGAGGAGCCTGGAGGGAGTGAGGAAGAAGATGGAGAAAGAGAAAGTGATGACTGTAATTTACGGTTGTGTTATCGTAACCATGGATGCTGATCAACGAGTTTTCAAAGACGGTGCCATCGTTATTCATCTCGATCGAATCAAAGCAATCGGACACTCCCAACAGATTCTCTCCGACTTCTCTCATCTCGCCGACCACCTCATCGACCTCACCGGCCACATCATCCTCCCCGGACTCATCAACACACACGTCCACACTTCCCAACAACTCGCCAGAGGCATCGCCGATGACGTTGACTTAGTCACATGGCTTCACCACCGCATTTGGCCTTACGAATCCGCCATGACCGAAAACGATTCCTATCTCTCTACTTTACTCTGTGGTATCGAACTCATTCACTCCGGTGTTACCTGTTTTGCTGAAGCTGGTGGTCAACATGTTTCTGGAATGGTTAAAGCTGTTGAGTTGCTTGGTTTGCGAGCTTGTTTGACTCAGTCAACTATGGATTCTGGTCATGGTTTGCCTTCTTCTTGGGCTCCTCGTACTACTCAGGATTGTATTCAATCTCAAAAGGATAATTATCATAAGTACAATAATACAGCTCAAGGTCGCATTAGAATCTGGTTTGGAATTAGACAAATCATGAATTCTACAGACAACTTGCTTCTTCAAACAAGAGATGCTGCTGCACAACTCAACACCGGAATACACATGGTATGTATCTATGCAGCACAATTGTGCTTACGGTTCATTTATTTATTTTGGTTCATTTATTTATTTTTCAAATTATTATCAGTGTAGACATGTGTATGTCTGAGTATGGTATTTCTGGTATCTGTGCTTCATAGGTATTTGGCAACTCATCTTTGGCTTTTGTAATTTTTCAATTTTATATTTAAAACATATTGAGTAGAATTTGCATAATTGTCAGCATGTTGCAGAGATACCGTATGAGAATGAACTAGTTGTGGATGTTCACAAAGTTAATCATGGAACTGTTACATACTTGGACAAGATAAACTTCCTTCAAAACAATCTGTTAGCAGCTCACTCTGTTTGGGTGGATGATAATGAGGTCAAATTTTGCACATTTGTCTTTCGATAAACATCCACTATTGTTTGCAAGTATTTGCTGCTATGGACTTTGTGGATCCAACAACTGACTTTACTTGAAATAATCCTTTCATTCACTTCTTAAATGTGACAAGTTCAAAATGCAAAATTTTCAGATATCTCTTCTTTCAAGGGCAGGGGTCAAAGTGTCTCACTGTCCAGCTGCTGCTATGAGAATGCTTGGATTTGCACCTGTAAGGGAGATGCTTGCTGCTGGCATATGTGTCTCCTTGGGGACGGATGGGGCTCCATCAAACAATCGCATGAGCATCGGTTATTCTCAACTTTATACTTTTACAATTTTTGTTTATTTTTTTATTTTTCCTTCCTACTTCTTCTCATTAGTGTCATGTATACACATATGGATTTTAATCTGAATAATTTGTTATTTTCACTACACTTATAAATATACCATGGAAACAACCAACATGCATATAGTAGTAGGATTCTCAGGCATGGGATGGAAAATGCTAGGTACAGTTTACTGAATGGGAACTTTCATTAATACATCACATTTGCAGTGGATGAAATGTACCTAGCATCTCTAATTAACAAAGGACGGGAAGTTTTTGCTAATGGAACTACAGATCCAACAGCACTGTCTGCCGAAACTATTCTTAAAATGGTCACAGTCAATGGTGCAAAGTCAGTACAATGGGATGATGAACTAGGTTCTCTTGAGGTTGGGAAAAAGGTTGGTACTGGTTCCAATTGTATATGTTTTTATTCTCATTGTTGTTATTATGATTATTATGGTTTTCTCCTTCTCGTTTAACAAGAACTAACTGCTAGAACACCTTTTAGTTGGACACAGCATCTACTACAGATGTTTAAATTCAATGCAGACAACTTTGGGGGAGGGGAGCAGGATTGTTAATCATTTTCTTATTTTCATTATATTTTATTGTGCAAATAATGTACAATTGAAACATGGAAAACATATATCTGTTGGTTGTTAAGATAATTAATTTTGTGAACTTTGACAAACAATGAAGGTATATAGGGAAAGTTTTCAAGATCATATGGACCTAAGGTGAAAAAGTTCAACCTTCACTATTCTGTAAAACCTATAACATTCAATTTGATAGTTGGCTATTAGAATTTCGGTTGGCCCTAACTCAACCCTTCAAAACCAGCCATTAAAGTAAAGAGTTCAATACTTATAAACTCGTGTTCATGCCTTATCTCATCTAATGTGAGACTCTTAACACCCTCTGACCCATTCACCACATCTAGAGCATGACCTGAGTGATTCGATAGCAGTGGCCTGATGGCTGATAGCAGGTGACCCTACTATCTTGGATAGACTCTAATACCAACATGTGTACTACGCTGCACATCACTGAAACATGCAAAAGACCTGAATAATGTATAAGGTGGAAAGAGGAGAGAAGCTCCACAAAATATATGCACATCAAGATGACTGACTGGCTTGTGACAAGCAGACACGAAAAGACACTAGTGTAGCATATATAAATAACAAAAATGCAGCACTCCAGCTACATTATCTTCAAATGTCAAAAACTTGGCACTGCAAACTGAGTTGCTAAAGCTTCAACCTGTATCCGGAACTCTGCAGTATGTTTCGGCTGACTGACCGAGTGGTAAGAAGTTTGAATACATGGCCTCACTTCCCATATGGCCCAAGACATAAGCCCCATGACGGTTACATAGACCTACTCACTTTATATATAAGGGGGCCTTACCCTGTTTTAGATCTCCCTCATACCCTATTATCATATTATAATGAGATTGACTTTGGCATCAGAGTGTTTTTTGTAAAGAATATTTTAAAAGAACCATGTACATGATTTTATTAATAATATTCAGCATTTTTTTCTACCAACAGAAGCTGACAGTGTCTGTCCTTGTCCTTTGTTAGGCTGACATTGTTGTTGTCAATCCTTCCACTTGGTCTATGGTTCCTGTTCATGACTGGTAAGAACCCTCTCTCCTTGTCAAATAATTAGCCTTTTAAATTACTTACATTTGGTGAACTATTTTTGAATTAGATGACAGGAGTTCTATACCTCTTGAAACCTTGACTTGCTGAATACAACTTCTTTATCATCATCATGTCATCCCAAATTTGTTTAAACCTGATATATTTACTTTTTAATTAACACGCAGCATCTCCAACATGGTTTATTGCATGCGAACCGAAAATGTGGTTTCTGTCATGTGCAATGGTCTGTGGATAATGAAGGACAAAAAGATTATCAATGTTGATGAGGTATTTAATTGAACTACTTAGGAGAGGCGTGAAACCCTAAATTTAGGAATATATCTTACTAAGCAATATTTTCCCCACTGTGTTCATTTTGACTTTAATTTGATTGTCCATGTCAGGAAGAAGTTATTTTGAAAGCAAAACAGGCTTCAGCTGAACTTCTGAAAAGGGCAGGCATAAAATTACCAACTAGAATGAACTTCATTTGATTGTTGTTTCACAAACATTGTCTATGATAAGGAATATATGTAATAATATAAGCAACAATGTATATCCTTATCTATTGAACTTGTACCGGAGGCGTCAGCTGTTGTTTTATGATGCTTGAGCTTGAGCCTACGACATTTTGCAAGCGTACGCGAGTGATTGTTTTTCCGCATTGGATGGGCTGATGAGCATAAGGCAGCTCGAGGATGATGAGCATATTACAATATATGACCTATTGGAAGTTGTCAAAAGACAAGCCATTGTAGATTTTATGGTAGATCATCCATGCCTTAAAGTTGAACCAATAAATTTCATAGGTTCAAAGGCGTGACATTTGTATTTTAATGGATCTAAATACCAAAAAAAGTGTTGGAGTGAGAATATTGATTATTTCCGCGAATGGAATTCTCACTAGATGCATTGTAGAATTGAAATATAAATGTTTGAATAATGAAGAAAAATATGAAACTTTAATCCTTAAATTAAAAGTCATTCTTGACATCAAGGTAATCCATGTTAATTAAAATATTAGGGGTTCACAATTTTTCATTTAACATATGAGAATGTTTGAATCACCATCAATATATAAGCCCAAGTTAGAAATAAATGTTAAAATTCTTACTTCAAATTCTCCATACGAGTAAATTTATAGGAGGATGGTTCAGTACTTTTCATGCCTTACTTATTCACTTTTGAAGAAATTCTCAAAATATTTTAAAATTTGGATTTTGAAATCCATTATCATCATATATACAATAAATTCTCTTTGAAACATGTTAAATCAGTAGTATAAAATAGATTCATATTTAAAAGAAACGAATATTTTGAAATTTAGACGCGACTCACTAACCCACCACAACTTTACACAATCTCAAATATATGTAAAATTAAAGTTAAAAATTATGATTCTAAAATCCAGATATTTAATGGAGATTTTTCTTTTTCAATTTGCATGAATTTTAAAATCTAAAAGTATTTAAAAAGAAAGAATGGATGAAGTTTGGGGAGGATTTTTTTTCTCTTACTTTCAACATACAAAGTTCCATTAACTACTGTTAATAAAGTTTAAACATTTTTTTAAGGATAATATTAATTTGAAATTTAAAATTATAAAAAAAAAGAAGAAGAAGCAGGAAATAGACAATAAGTTGCATCACAACTTCTTTTTGAATGATAAAATCAATCCTCATAAAATTATTGTCTTAGGAAACATGATATTATTATGTATAGATCTTTGAGTAGGTTAAAAATCAAGTATTTAGCTTTCTCAAAATTCGAACAAAACATACCAGCAAGAAATGCAAGCAATATTGTTCTATAGATTTATTCGGATGTTGAAATCTAGATTTTAATAGGATATTTCAGATATTAAAATTTGAATATTTTTTGACAAAAATGGAAATGTCTCTTTGATAAAGTAATTTATTGTAAAATAGGTACGTCCGAATTCATTCTCTGAATAATATGATGTGCATTTTTGAATTTTTAAAATGTCAGAGGTATGATCACTACATGAATATTCTTCCATTTAGGGGATGACAAAATAAGTTCGAACCGTTACATGTCTGTTTTATTCGCACGTTAGTTTTAGTTTGGGGCGTGTTAAGGGATTAGATCTACACCATTTAATGTGACCGTCCCGTCCGTATATTTTTTATTGTGAATTTTTTATATATATCTGTCATATTTTTTTTAGTGAGACCGACATGCATGTTTCTCACCTTTACTCTCAGTTATTTGTCAAAATATTTCTAAGGCATTCATTAAAATTTCTACTTATACAGTTTTTATAATTTATATTATAAAAAATAAGAGAAACACTTAATTATAATTACTAGAATCAAAATATGTTTTTTTTTCTCACTTAAAATTTCAAGACACATATTACAAAATTAGAACAACATATCGATTTTGCGGGTTATAGGAGGACATTATAGTAATTTAGACGTAAATCCACATGATGGATAGAGAGGCATATGCAGGGTTTGCGTTTAATAACCGATACTGAGATAGATTAATAGATAGCCTTGGTAAGTTTTAACACGCGCGCCCCGTTCCTTCCGATGGCTGCTGCTGCTGCATTCAATGTTATATCACCGCCTCTAATCTCACGGGTAATTATTTCTTCGTCTCTCACTTGCCTTTGCTTTGCTTTGCTTTGCTTTAATTCATATTCAATTCATTTTATTGTTTTTGTTTTGGGTGCTTAGTCAAATGTAGCAGATACTAGAACCCTAACACTCACAGCACTGAATCCTAACCCTAGAAATATCCCCATTCACCGACCTCTGGGATTGAAATTACGTACCACTAGCATTCTTCCTGCGGCTGCTGCTGCTGCTGCTGCCAGAGTCAAAGTGAGGGCGGCTGCTGGTAATTCAGAGTCAGAAGAAGTAATTGTACAATCAAAAGTGACTCACAAAGTATTCTTTGACATCAGTATTGGAAATCCAGTTGGAAAACTCGTCGGTAAGATTGTCATCGGACTCTTCGGTGACGATGTCCCCCAAACTACCGAGAACTTCCGCGCCCTTTGCACCGGCGAGAAGGGCTTTGGCTACAAGAATTCCACCTTTCATCGCGTCATCAAAGAATTCATGATTCAAGGAGGTGATTTCGACAAAGGAAATGGAACTGGTGGCAAGAGTATATATGGTCGCACTTTCAAAGATGAGAATTTTAAACTCTCTCATACTGGACCCGGAACGGTTAGTATGGCAAATGCAGGTCCCAACACCAATGGGAGTCAGTTTTTCATATGCACTGTCAAGGTACTCCACAACATTCATTTTCAACCTCTTTTACTTTCAATTGATACCAATATATGATGCTTGGTTTTGATATAATAAACGTAATTGGCAGACGCAATGGCTTGATCAGAAACATGTTGTATTTGGCCAAGTTTTGGAAGGCATGGACATTGTTAGGTTGATTGAATCGCAAGAGACAGATCGTGGTGATCGTCCAAGGAAGAAGGTGGTTATCAGTGACTGTGGTGAGCTTCCAATTGCTTGATATGTTTTGTTTTTGGCTGCTGACCAAGAAACGGACCTCTTGTTCTCTGGAATTTTTTGTTTGACTATTATTATAATTCTAAATGAGTTCAGTTAGTGCCTTTCTTATTTTGATACTAGGACCTACAAACTCTTATCAGCTATTTGTATTCTAGTAGAAATATAGTTGGAATTGATATCATATTGGTCGGCGGATTTTGGATGTTATCTGATTCTGAATAGAGTATCCTTAAAATAAGCCAAAGTGCATATTCAGTTGGAATCAAATAATGATGGAACTCTAGGAATTTTCTACAAACTGTTGGGTGAAATTTAATATTATTGTGATTGACTTGTCTAAGACATTCTGTTAGCAATTCTATGACTTTTTTTCTTCCTGATCCATTGAGAATGTTGTAACTTCCTCTTGCTCTAACCCCCATGGGTTGGCCTAGTGGTTGAGGCTTGGGTCTTGAGAGTGTGCTACTCTCAAGGCCTCAGCTTCGAATTCCGCTGGGGCAAACAATTCATGTGTTGGGCCAGTCTATACAGAGCAAGCTCTGACTTTAAACAAGGTCCCCGCAAGTGGACGGTGGGATTGGTCCCCTTGGATTAGTCGGTCGCTAGGCCGGATATCAAGATTTCAAAAAATAAAATTCCTCTTGCTCTTTCCAAATACCTTCAAATATTTTAAGGGATCTTGTCTGGTTTTATTGTCACTAGTCTTAGTCTGCAAGTTTGGAATGTGATTACTGATGTTGATGTTCCGGGCTCATCTATCTCATTGGCTCGTTGCTGTCTGTCTCGTACACCCCTCTTCCTGCCTATTGTTTGCACTGTTCCATTTGATGCCAAAGAAAAACTTAGAACTTCACGTATCTCTCAGTTTGATATTTGTTTATGGTACAATGTCTAAGAAAATTGGTGTTCTGGATGCTGATCTGTCACGAAATATTCCATCTTCTATCTGATATCTCTAAAAATTTTCACTATGTGTACATGTTAAAGATTCAGAGTTTTATTTTGGATCGAAAGAGTTCCAGAGATGTTTATTGAACTTATTCAAAAAAATTGATGAATGTTTTAGAAGTAATTTATGTTACTATCATTTAAGCTTAAAGATAAGTTATATGCATGTAGCGTTTCAACTTATAACTTCAAAAAACAAAAATCAAATACGAGAAGAAATTAACACAGATCACAGCTCATAACAACAGACTCAGGGAGATCTACTTTGGCCCTAGAATCTTATAATCCAATCTTTCAAGTTCATGCAAAATCATATCTTCCAAGCTTTTAGAACTGTAACAATTTAGTAACAGTGATTCACCTCATTTGGGTATTTGCTCTAAGATCATCTTTTGATGCAGTCTTTTAAGTTAGTGTTATGTTCTCCCTCTCCCCATTAGCTACACCTTCATCTCTTTTGTTTTAATATTACAAATGAACATGATTTTGTATTTTGGGAGTTTTTTTTCTCTGTTTAGGATTCATGAACGGATATAGTCATTTCATTCAATCACATTGAGATCTTAGCAAATTAGATTCAAAACACTAGTTTGAAATGTTGTTTCATTAAAAATACACTAAGTTGACCCATTTTTTATTTATTTTTGTTTATAGATGAATGTCTTAGTGGCCAAACAGAGGAAAAAGGTGAAAACTTGGAATTGAACTCAAATACCCGCATAAAATGTCCACTTAGCTAACCATTAGACTATTGCTAGTAATTAACCTATTTCTCTTTATCTCTTCTACTGTTCTTTTTTTTTAATAAAAAAATTGTTACTCGGTAAAAATCTTCAAAAAAATTAATTCTGGTCCTTCAAAATAAATTCCAACATGTTTGGTATTTTCAAACAGTTTGTCGCTACCGTGTTTTTCTTATTTAGAATTGAATTTTTATGAAGCTACAATTTCTAGCTTCTTGAAATCAATTTTAAAAATCAATTCTCCTTTTGAAATCAATTTTAAAAATCAATTCTCCTTTTCCATCTGTTTTTTTTCCTTTAAATTGAACAATATCAATAACTCATCATTTTTTTTTGTTGCCATTTTTATCATTTTTTTTGTTGCCATTTTTATCATTTAGACATTCAAAAGTAATTTTGATAAAAATATTCAATCAACATTTTTAATACAAATCACTTTTGCTGGGAATATGAGCCAGTTTGTTTTTGGCTTTTTTTTTAAAATAATTTTTATAGTGTTACATAATTTTGTGTTAAAAAATTTTTACAATTTTTTTTTATACAAGCTTCAAATGAAAATTCGGTTTGAATAATTATTCTTAAAATGTGATTTTAAGTATTTCTTCTATTTATAAAAAAATTGGATAACAAAATTTCAAAAAATCACTTAATTTTGAAATTATTTTAATTAAATTTTCATAAAAATCATTTTTGAAATAACTTTTTGAAAAAATTGAAAATTTGACTATGTTTTAGTCTTCCATAATGTATGCTTATATTATAGAATGTCAAAATTAGTGTTTCATTTTTAAAAAGACGAATATAAAAAAATTTGTAATACAAAGAAAAAATCAATTTTTATAAAGCTGAAACAAACATGCCCATATCCAAACATAAATCACTTTATATTAAAGTCAATTTTTATTAAATCTATTCTCTCAAAGTCAATTTTATTTCTTAACAGAACCATACTAAGTTAATGGTTAAAAAAAGTTTAATAATGTGTTACAAAATGTCCACATATTTATATTTAAAAAATAAAGGTTACATTTTTTTTCTGGTTAGTTGGATGATTTAGAAAGAGACTAATTGCAATACACTTTTGATTAGAGTTATAGTATGTTTGGATGGACGTCAAAAACTTCAAAATCACGGTGGAAAATCACGGCAAAATACAAAGGAGCTATACTAAACATAGCTTTAATCATTTCGATACATAAGAAAAGAGAAACATTATTAAAATGATTAAATTATAATTTGTTAATTTTAATTTCATGCTTGTATGTCAAAATGATGTAGTATAATTGGATGATATTGTGAAGTGATTTTAAACTCTTCAAATTAATCTCATATAAAAACAAATTAGAAAAAAAAATATTTTATTATGAGAATTTCTTTCTTCTCTTTACTTAAACTATTCGATACATCATAAAGGCTAAAATGAACTAAACCACATGTTTTAATTCTTAGCAAAAACAACCAAATATGGATGCTTGTCATCAAATTACTGATTATTTAACCAAGTTGATAGCATTAACTACATCTTAATTTTTTTTAAAGCTTGACAAAACAAAACATGTATGTTATTTTCATGATTTCTTTCATCAAATGCAAACTAAATATAAAATCAAATGCCTTCAAGTAATTGTAACAACTATCTGCATCCACGTGTGTAGCATAACTTCCTCTATCTTTTACAATTTTTTTTTTTTTAAAATTGAACAAGTTGCTTCATACATGTTTATCAAGCTAGAAATAGAATCGTAATGTGATCCCCAACGAGTATCTCTAGCTCGTTTCAAGGATAGTTTTCTAAATGAATTCTAGCCCGTTTCAAGGATATTTTTCTAAATGAATTTGATATGAACCCCATTTTAGATAAGCTCTTCGTATTGCATCCACTTGATTTGGTGGATATTGCCAAACCGGATGACGCTTTCCAAGATCGTGTTCAAAAGAATTTTTAAAAAAAAACCATGATGTTCTTCAATTGTTGGATTCTCAAGAACTGTTTCAGATTCGGATGTCGGGATTATAATTTCTTCATCTCTCTCTTCTCTTTCAATTTCACATGCTTTCCTTTTGAAAAAAGAATCAATTTTTCTATTATTCATCTTTACTTTCTCTATAATATCAGATCATATCAGATCCAAAAATCAATTTAGAGAACATAGAAATTAAAAGAGAAAAAAATTAATAAACTTAAATAATCAACTTTAATCCGTTTTCAAATACCGGTAACTTCACTATTAGAAATTAGCAGCAACAATGATTAAATAAACCTTTATAGTGTATAACTATATTTGTAAATTACGGTGTTATGAATTGGCTTAATAAATCTCATATAAAATATTATTGATTAATGATTTAATGTGTTGTTCATCTAATTTAACACATTAAGAAAGAAGAACCCTAAAAATCACAAAAACACAAATCAAGCACTCACTTTAATTTGTTACTTTTTATAAAAGAAGAATGAATAAAGTTTTTTATTTGATATATGCCAATCACTTTAATCTGTTCCAATTCTGGTGTCGGTAGCAAATACATATAAGAAAGAAAGAAAAGGTAGAAACTTTTTACCTTATATGTATTTTAACCTAAATGTGAATAAAAAAAAATTTTAAATTAATTTTAATTTAATATAAAAATATTTTAATAATTTAATATATATAAATTAAAAAAAAATAAAAGTTGAGGGGTGGCCGTGGCCTTCCCACGTCCCCAGTTCCGCCACTGTATTCATGGCCACAAATAGGTTATAATGTGCAAGTTATTAAGTTTTCAATATTGGCGTTATTGTGATTTAAAAGATGATAGCACTGGCTTTTTTGTATGTTCGTCTTGGAATTATTCTACTCTACAGTGCAATGCTATATTAGGCATATATGTTTGTACTCGCATCAAATTGTTCAATGGAATTAAATGTCATGTTGACGAAGTTTTTACATGGGTGAGAATGAATCAGAGCTGATTAATACTTAAGTCTTCATATTTTGGATTAAAATTTGGTGTTAGTGGTTTTTAAGGAGTATTTGACGTTTAGCTCGTGATTGCTTGCATAGCTTTTTCAACAAGTGATATTAGATTAATGGTTCCATTTGGTGGAGAAGTGTGATTTTAGTTTAAAATAAATCTAATGAGGTGAATGACTCTTACTTTGAAATTTAAGTATCAATAGTCAATCTCACATCAACTAAAAATAAATAAAATGTTACCTATCTAAAAGGAGGTGATTCATATTTTTAATATTTTAAGAATTTGGTTGATATCTAGTGTGATGAGGTCTTGAAGATTTAGTCCATTTCTTCTTTTGAATTCTTCAATAAATAATATCATGGTTAGAGTTTGTATGAAAGAAGGAGATATTGGATATGTGAGATAGATGGACACATATACCAAATGTATCATAGTTTTAACTTAAATATGGTGTCTAGGTCTCTTACAGATTTTGCATATTGAGTTCCTTGTTATTTTCGATGCTCTCTCAAACTCACAAAATCTCATATGGGAGTTAACTACCATACATATTTAATGTTTTTATAGTGAACTATGATAAATATGAGAATGAAAAAAATATTTGTTATTCACCATTGAATTTAAATAAAGGGTTGAGATTAAAATATTTTACTAAAATACGTTTATGTCAAGTTTATGTGATATGGGATAAACTCAAAACACTTCATCCTTACAGGCTTTGTACTTTGCGGATTTATGTACATCCCAAAATTTTGATACATAGCCCGGATAAGGTCGGGTTGCACACACCAATTTATGAATGGCGCAATAACAGTGTCATAACCCGTGTATATATTCCTTGTCAGGATGGGCTCCCCATCTCGGACTCTAGGAAGCCGCATCTGATAGCGTGTTTTCGTTACGATACCCAAATAGACAGTCAACGATCATGAATTCGTTACAAATTGTTAATAAAATCCATTACAAATGGTTAATGAAGTATGTTACATTGCTTAATGGTCATTAAACCTAATTAGTAAGCATAAATAATGAAAGGAAAGATGATTGTACAAATACTTGATTTGAGCAAATGTGAAAGGGATGGACTAATCATCTAAAAACACACATATTACCATAAATGTTTGCAGTCCCTCCTGACCAGATTGAGGGGGCTATCTGATTGATGTTCTTTGCAAGAATACGTGAAATCGTGGAAAACACCGAAATTAGAACTGGTTTCCCACAAACATTGCCACTATTCTGTTCCAGAATCAAATTTGGATGTAATCGGTGAATGCGGAATCCTAAAGTGGTGGTTTCGATCTCCGATAAAGTTGAGCGGGAGTGGACCTGCATGGTTATTACTCCAAAGCTTAAATCAATTCAAGATTCAAGATTAATATAATGAAAAGTAGAGATCAGAGAGTATACCTTACTTTCCGTGTGAAATGACTTTTATATCTTGGGTCAAAAGTAGTGAATTTGAGTTGAGTTAAACTTCAACTATTTTGACCTTTGGCCGATCAAGAAAGATTTTCAATCATAAATGTAATCTAAATCAAACTTTACATTTTTAATTCGAACAATTTGAATTTTTTTAAGCTGAAATATATATATATATATATATATATATGTACATATATATATATATATATATATGTACATATATATATATATATATATGTACATGTATATATATATATATATGTACATATATATATATATATGTACATATATATATATATATATATATATGTACATGTATATATATATATGTACATATATATATATATATATGTACATGTATATATATATATATATACATATATATATATGTACATATATATATATATATATATATACATATATATATATGTACATATATATATATATACATATATATATATATATGTACATATATATATATATGTACATATATATATATATGTACATATATATATATGTACATATATATGTATATGTACATATATATATATATATATATATATATATATATATATATATATATATATATATATATATATATATATACATATATATATATATATATATACATATATATATATATATATACATATATATATATATATATACATATATATATATATATGTACATATATATATATATGTACATATATATATATATAGTGGTATTCAATGAAAAATTGTGATTTAAAAATTTCCAATAGATTGTAATTTTATAGGGTTTTATTAGACATTTTATTGAGTTATTTGTGATAAAAAAAGTCTGACCCTACTAGTTGAGAATTTTTGCTAATGTCATATTCTTGAATCACTCTCTACTCCCCTCCAAGAAAATCTAGTCATGTTTACTCTGGTTGCTTTTGCACATGCTCTTCCCTTTAAACAATTTTACTTTTCTTTAACCAAACCTTATTGATTTGTTATTATGTTTGTAATAGACTCTTCATATTTTAGTAATAAAGTATTTCAAAGTTGTTTGGAGTGTAAATTACAAAATGTTATATGTCTTACATTCTTTTAATGCATTACAACATGTGGATGGCACACCTGGGAGATACGTTGATCAAATTAATCAAACTCGTTCAGCTGCACATGATCGAATAGCCATATTTGGATGTTGACATATATTAACAAACAATGCTTTGTAACTATCTCTATGTTTTATCTCTGTATGCACATTTCTGGAATGTCATCGCTCTTAACAAATTACTCTTATTTATAGCTTTACATGCCAAACTATTCTTAGCATACAAAGTCATAACACACTTTGAAAGAATGAAGGTAATTAAAACGGTTAATTGCTAATTTCGATATCTTATAAATGTCTGCCTGCTTATAATCAATCTTCTAAGTTGCTTCTTTCAATTTGCTGCAGTTACTTGATTGGATTCATAGAAGACTTGGCCAGAACAGCACTCGACCGTCGAAACACCTGCTCATTGGTAACTATATTTTTCTATTCCGGTAACAGTACACCATAAATTAATGCCATATTTAACTAGGCATGTCTATTACATGCATGAAATTTGATCTCTGATGTCTTGTAAAATGCATATATATAATATATCTGTTGGCAGCAGCAGCAGCAGTTGATGAGGAAGAAGAGCAAGAGGCATGGAAGGATGGTATTTTCCCGGGCTTCCTAGCAATTGGAACTCTTGGATTGGATCCGTCATCAACTCCAACATTTTCCATCTGTGTTGATGATATAATAACTGAAAGGGATGATGACGTGACTGAGAATGAGCTGAAGTTGATCAATGACGAGCTAGAGAAAGTTTTTGCATTAACCAACACCAATGATGATTCATCTGGCAGAAACAGCAGTGGAGGGAGAAGTAGTCATGGAAGCATCAGCGGAGAATCAAACACCTTTTGTCCACTTCAGGGATATCTCTTTGGATCTGCATTTGAATTATCAGCAACAAGTATGGTAGCAGTGTCAAAGAATAAGGAGCATCAGCATCAGAGTGAGAGAACATCACTTGCTGAGCTGTTTCAAAGAAGCAAACTAGAAGATGAGAACAGTCTGGTTGGAGGAAAGGATGATGATACCGAGAATAACAAGGAGGAGGCCATGAAAAAAAAGGTCAAGAACAGAAGGATGATCCATGCTTTTGATTCAGCTTCAGCAGACAGAAAACTGCATTATAAGGTGCCACACACATTTTATATTTTTCAATTGATAAATTATGGTATTTATTGAGTTAGTCCGGTTGATAAGGGAATGAATTTTTGGATTGTAGATTTTCCAAATGTTCCATAAGAAAATTCATCCTGTAAATCCAAGAGCAACTATCAAGAAGAAGAAAAGTTGGGCAGAATATGAGAATAAGGAGCAGTGGATCAAAACAGATGCCGATTGTAAGCAATAGCATACATACATTCATGTCATTCATTAGCATTACAGTTCAATTTTTGTGTTAGTTAACTCATCACTCGACTGATTTTGGAACTTTTTATGAAATTGCAGATTTAGTGTTGGAGCTCTAAAAGGCAGAGGAGAAGGCAATAATTGGGTTTATTTTTAATGTGTAATCTCAAAGTTAGATTGTTTTGTGTATGGTGCTTAACTATAAATATATAATATCAGCTTGTTTTGTTGTTTATGGTTCCACAAGAATGAATTAAAAATCAGTATTGTCATATTTATTTATTAAGCAACAGAATAAAAAGAATTACTATAACTAATAAAGTGACGACGACGACACTGAATAAAAACAAAGGTGGTGTATGAGTAAAAACATAGGGTGTAAACGGAAAATAAGCGAATGAATAAATAAACAATAAAAAAGGGAATTGGAATTGAAAATTGGTAGAAGCGAAGAGAAGAGAAAATGCCGAAGAGGACGACGCATACATACTCAAGCGAGGACGCGGCTCCTGAAGGCCCTAACTCCGATCTCTTTGTTTATTACTGCAAACACTGCGCTTCCCATGTTCTCATCACTGGTATCTCACTTTCTTTTTCTTCTTCAATCCAATTTATTTTATTGCAAAAAAAAAAACTAACCTAGAAACTCAAAAGACACTCAATTGCAGAAAATGCCTAGAAGAAACACTGACAGAGCATACGTATTAGACAAGACCAAGCATCTTGCTAGATTCAACATTCACGAAGCTGGCAACGTTCTGTTAAAGCGAGGGGAAGGCAAAGTCGAGAAACAGTTCCGTATGAATTGTATTGGCTGTGGTCTCTTTGTTTGCTATCGTTCTCAACAAGATTTGGATTCTTCCACTTTTATTTATGTACTTGATAAAGCTCTCAGTACTGTTGCTGCCGAAACCAACCCCCAGGATGCACCTGTTCCGCCTTGTATTTCCAATCTTGAAGGTGGACTTGTTCAACTTGCTATTGAAGTCGAGGATCGCGCTCACCGCTCCGCTATCACTAGTAACTAACTAACAACCTTAATGCAAATATCTTTTCTTTCTTGTTTTTCTAATTGGTCATGTTAGTTACAACACTGTTTTTGTTTCAAGCCCCTAATGAACAAGATCAAAAAGTTATATGATCCAAAAACATGTTCACATGATTGGATACATCTATTTGGAGTGCAAATGCTTCTTACTAAAACCATTATGGATATTTATAATCAAATTTTCTGTGTTAGGAGTAAATGCCGATGATGTTCGAGTCTCTGTTGCTGCTCCCGCTGCACGTGGAGAAGCTAACAATGAACTTTTGGAGTTTATGGGAAAAGTATATCTCTATCCTCTTTTACTCTTTTTATTCTCGTTTGGTTTTGCTCAAGATTAGGGTTGTTTGTTGCCTTGTAACTTTG
This sequence comes from Vicia villosa, assembly GCF_029867415.1. NCBI lineage: Eukaryota > Viridiplantae > Streptophyta > Magnoliopsida > Fabales > Fabaceae > Vicia > Vicia villosa. The sequence continues at coordinate 5,373,430 of NC_081181.1, forward strand.
TAGTCATGAGATTGAGCTATGGAAACAGCCTCTTTCTTCTTCATGACAGCACGGTTGCCTATACATTATGTCTCTTTGCTCAAATCTGCTCTCTCTAGGAAAATATAGTTGGTTACCACTGACAACATATGACTAAATTTGTATTTATAGGTTTTGGGTTTAAGATTGAGTCAAATGACTCTTCAGAGAGGATGGAATAATAAGTCAAAGCTTCTTGTGGTGAGTTACATTACTATCAATTATATCACCTTCAAGTAAAGCATATCTTGCATTTGAGCATTTTCTTTCTCAAAGAAACACATATATGTGATACTGAATTACTGATCCTCAGACACAATTGATTCCTAATAGACAAGTTATTTGATTCATTTTGACCAGGTGGAGGATTTGACTGCTAGGCAAGTTTATGAGAAACTTTTGGAAGCTGTACAACCTTGATGATGTTTCTGTGCACATTTCATACTAGGTGTTGTATTTCTTTTTTCAACAAAAACAAGTTTGGGTTTTGAACTTCAGTTGTATTTATTTAATTTTAGTAAGAGACAGCCATTAGTGAATTGATGTTGGAAATGTAAAGTAAAACTCATCTGAGTGGGGTTGAATTGAAACATAACGTGATATGTTTTGAATGTGAAAACATATAAAAGTCTACATTGTGATTGAAATTTGAAAGACTGTTAAAGGAGTGGGCAGATTGTTCTTGTGGGTGTGGACAAAGAGAGTTAATGATGAAGGGATTGAGGTGTACACACTTGGTCCTGAGTCCCGCTCATTGGAGGAGACTAGGAGGGGACTAGGGTTGGGGAGTGGAAGGGGCATTGGTAGAGGAAGGAAAATGACTGGGGAACAAAAGTTGATGGTGTCGGTGTATGATAAATATGGTTGAAGAGGTTTGTTTATAAGGAGAAAAGGCATGTGGTTTAGGGTTTTTAAGTGTAATGTGGATGCAGATTTTTAAAGTTAATGGTCTTTCGGAAGCTCTCCAATGGTTATGGAATTCGATTTCCATGATGATATTTGAGGTTGATTGCAATTTAGTAGCTAATAGTATCAATCACCTTAAGCGTGATATTTCATCTTTTGGTCTTATTATTAAGGAGTGTATTGATCTTATTTTCATTTTTTCAAAACTCTAGATTTATTTAGTGTTATCCCGACTCCGGAGACACGGAAATAGGTCTTTAATCTTGCTTGGGAAGCTCCATCAATAGTTAATAACTAATCTTTTTATTATAATCTTCTTTATATTCATAAATTAATGCCTTGAACCTCTATAGATATGATTTCTGGCTTTAATTTCATATGCAACAAGAAGAATTGGAAATACTTCGGTTTAAATAAAATTGAGTACCCTTTGGTGTGATAAAGGGTCATTAATGGAATGTTTTTGTTTAACTCAGTCATAGATGATGTTTCACATAATTACTTTTTGTATTCTTTGGTTTGGCTTCTAAAGATTGACTGCGATGATGTTGATCTGTGGCTGTCGTGGCCCTTCATTGAAAGGTGAATTAGACCATAAGATAGGTACCGGAGATCGGTGTTGCTTGTAAGAAGATTTGGGTGATGTAAAATATTTTCAAAGTTTAAAATGTTAAAATTAAACCATTGAAACACTCCAAAGCTTAATTTTTTTAACATATCAATATTAAAATTCTTTTTAAGGACTCAAGATAATCAATTTCAATGTCTCCTAATGGAGGATCGTTTAAATTATAGCACAACTTTAATACAAGAGGATCAATCCCACTAACGAGTGAAATGTTTAAAACTAGAGCACAACTCTATATAGATTAGGCCGATACAAATTTGTTAGTACATAACATATATAGTTGTAAATCCCTAAGGATTAACCTAAATGTTTAAAACTAGAGCACAACTCTATATAGATTAGGCCGATACAAATTTGTTAGTACATAACATATATAGTTGTAAATCCCTAAGGATTAACCTAATGGTGAAGATTTCGCTTAGGTTTAGTTTGAGAGTTTGGAGAGAAATGGAAAATAGGACTTTGAGAAAAAGAGAATAATTTTGTGGAAAGAATAAAAGAATTTAGGTGGGAAGAGTTTCGGAAAAATTATTTTTATTTATAAAGCAAAAATCTCTTAATTTGTAAACTAAAATATTGTATTGAACGTGAATTTTGAAGTATTTAGACAGATTGATCAAATATAATTTATGTTGTTATATTAATTTAAAAAAAAAACATAAATAATAACTATTCTTTTATCATTTTAAACAATTTTTTTTAAATGTTAAAAAAAATTCTATTTTGTAATAAAAAAAAATCATTTTTTGAAGTCATTCATTGCCTTTTTTTCCTTCTAAATTCTCAAACAAACTTTAAAGTGTCACGCTTAAATTTCACTAAATACAAATGATTCTTGTTTAAATTATATCTATAAAATTTTGTTCTAATTTTAAATGAAACTTACTTAATAGACGATGAGATTGATTTCTTGAATGAGTAGTATGTAAAATGGAATTCTAAGATTTAAAAAGAAAAAACATAGTACATAGCTGTAGAGGGTATGAATAATGTATGTACCGACATGTATGAAAGAAGCGTAGCATCCCCGGCAGTTGACACGATTACCACATATATTTGTAAAAATGTACAAGTATAATCCACGTCACGTGTGTCGATAGAAGACAAAGCTTCTATATTTACTCATTCCAAAAATCCCAAACCCAGACGAGTTTGAGTTTGAGTGGCAATGAATTATTCTCTACACTGTCGTTCTTTGTACTGTACTCACTCAATCATTCATACTCCCTCCAATCTTAACCGATTACGATACCTCCTCCCCTCTTCCATCCACCGCCATCACATTCCTCCCCGCACTCTTCCGCTGCTTGTATCTGCTGTCTCCTCCCCCCAAAAACAATCTAGGTTTTCAACTCTCTTCTAATTCACTTTTCAATTTTGTTATTTTATTTCCATGTCTAACTCTAACCTCCTCCATTATCATGTCCATCTCAGGAAAGGTGGAAAAAGCAACAAGACTACCAACAAAGATAATGTTCATCTACATCTACGATTAGATCACCAAGTTCAGTTCGGTGAACATGTTGCCCTTCTAGGATCATCCAAACAGTTTGGCTCCTGGAAGACTAATGTTCCATTCAACTGGACACCAAATGGATGGGTATGCGACTTTCATTTCAACGGTGGCGAAAACCTTGAATTCAAATTCATCATTGTCAACCAACATGGTACTCTACTTTGGGAATCTGGAGACAACAGAGTCTTGAACTTGCCTCAGTCTGGCAATTTTCACACTGTTGCCAAATGGAACACAACACACCAGGCTATGGACCTACTTCCTTTGGATGAACAAGAACAACACCGCGACCACGATAGCGAGAATGTAGGAGATAATAGTCAGTCAAATGTTGACAAGGAAGCTTCGTCTTCTTCTTCTTCTTTCGAAGCAGGATCAAGTCCTTTTGTGGGAGAGTGGCAAGGTAAATCTATATCCTTCATGCAATCCAACGAGCATCATAGCAATGAAGCACAAAGGACTTGGGACACCTCGGGTCTTCAAGGTTTGCCTCTCAAGTTTGTTCAAGGGGATCAAACCGCAAGGAATTGGTGGAGAAAGGTACTCTTATCTTACCTATTATGATCACATTACTGTCTTTCTTCTTTGCATTGTTTGCTAGCATGCTTTTTCGTCTTTACAAATCCTTGCATATATAATCAATCTCTACGGCTTGGTTTAGTTAATTCAACACCCTAGCTCAATTATTTGGCATCACACTCAATAAACTCGATCATTCTATGAGAGGATTAGTTACTTGTGTATGTTGATGATATTGTGATCACTAGCTATGACAGATCACAAAATTAAGCCACTCGACTCGATTCAATTTTTGATTTATTCAACTGACATAGAAACTCTTAGAATATATTTTTACTGATATAGATTTCATATTCAATCTGTAAAACTGTCTATTTCCAATTTTTGGAAATAAACTTCTAAGGTTCTTTCCTGCAGTTTTAAATTTGAATCTCAGCTGCATCACTAACGTTATCTTGACTATTCAATTTGAAGCTTGAGATTGTACGTGATATAGTTGAAAGTGTTCACGGGGAAGATCAATTGGAGGCTCTCATATACACTTCTATCTATCTCAAGGTCTTGCAACGACTTTTCCTCCTTCTTCATCTATGTTCTTCTTATAGCACCATCTGAGCCCTTCTAAAATAATATTATGCAGTGGATAAACACAGGGCAAATACCATGTTTTGAAGATGGAGGTCACCACCGTCCCAACAGGCATGCTGAGATTTCAAGGGTTATCTTTCGGGAGTTAGAGCGACATACAAGTCAAAAGGATGTATCTCCACAGGTGATTTATTGTTATTTTCAACACTAGGCATGCTGACCTTGAAGGCCATCCTTTTTGGTTCTCTATCTTAGTCCTAAGTGAATAATAGCTAATTGGGATTAGTCATATGTCATAGTACTACTCATGAGTGTATTTCTATCCTAGATTTAACTGTATATACATGTTTGTATATACATATGCTAATGCAGCAGCACTAAATTGAGTTATGGCTTTAACAAGTTTTGTTCTCTTTTCTTTTTTCCCCTACTTTTCTCTTCTACCCATAAATTTTAATATGGGGATAGCTTGATAGTTAGGAAAATGACATTATTTTGGTCTCATTTCAGCAAGTTTATGTCTAACTTCCTTTATTTACCATAATTTCATTGATATACAGGAAGTTCTAGTTATTCGAAAGATTCATCCATGTTTGCCATCTTTCAAGGCAGAATTCACGGCATCTGTTCCTCTGACCCGAATTAGAGATATTGCTCATCGAAATGACATTCCACATGACCTTAAGGTTATTTTCCCTAAACTACGCGGACTAAGGAATCTTATTGCAGTTCATTGTTAATGATAGGTCAACTGTCTTACATACATATATTTACATATTTTCAGCAACAAATTAAACATACAATACAAAACAAGCTTCACCGTAATGCTGGTCCTGAAGACTTGGTTGCTACAGAAGCCATGCTTGCTAAAATCACAAAGAACCCTGGAGAATATAGTGAAGCATTTGTAGAGCAGTTCAAGATATTTCATCGGGAACTCAAAGACTTCTTTAATGCTGGCAGGTTTGACGTGAATCACAAAGCTGACTCATTATAGTTTGTAATCATATGGAATTGCAGATTTGTTTTGATTTTTCCTTCAATTCACTCTCTCTTGTTATGATGTATGTTATTTTAATTCCATCTTAGGATTTTGTTCGCTTATCTTGGAAACTTTCAAAATGCACAATTGGGCTGCAAACCAATCGAGTGATAATGAAATTTCCCCCATTTGTTTATAGGAAAACCTGAACTTTGAAATAATCATGTCATAAAGTCCTCTGACCGAGTACTATGTAGTTGTTTTCTTATCTAGGAGGTGTTGAAGTTATGGGTTTTAGATAAATTAAGGACAAGAGAAATAATAAATACTTTTGAATATTATTATAGTGTAGTAGAATTGATAATGACTTGATACTAAAGACTAAAAACTGACTCCTATTTATTGGGATATAAGACTCCTAACCTTAAAGAAATAAGGAAATCAAGAAACAAATTATTGCTATAACTAAATAATATGAAAACTAGTCATATATAATCCTATGAGATAAACAAATTAATGATCTCGCTTATCAATTTGTTGTATTGCAGTCTTGCCGAACAGCTAGAATCGATTTATGAATCTCTGGATGAAAATGGCATGTCATCACTTAATTCATTTTTTGAGTGCAAAAAGGTGCATTTGCTTTTTCTGATTCTCTTGTATCTTTTATTGATTAGTTTTGGATCCTAACTTACTATCCTCTATCATGCAAAATTCTCTCAACCAGATTGTCTTCCCCTCCTTTTCTTTGTCTAAATACCTCTTCTGTGTCCTGAAAATAGTTTGCTGCTCATCATATTTAGCATGAAATTGAATTATTATGGTTGTTAAGCTATTGCACGCTAAAAAATCACTCCACTATTATGAATTTATGGTTAAGTTATATTGATCCTTATTGACTTTGGTACTAAAAGCCATTCTTATAATGGCATCTACTGATAAAGGAAAACTTTTTGTACTTCTCCAGAATATGGATGCTACAGCAGAATCAACAGGTTCAAAAGAAGAAGGAATTAAACTTTTATTTAAAACCATGGAGTCTTTGAATGCTTTGAGAGATATTATTGTGAAGGGTCTTGAAAGTGGCCTCAGGAATGATGCTCCAGATTCTGCAATAGCCATGCGTCAAAAGGTGAGACTAATTTTATTCAATTATTTAGCAAAAGCTTAAGTATGGATAGTAATTTAAAGAATGTTGAAACATCTATTGATTCTTGTCTCTTTGGAGGAACAGTGGCGCCTCTGTGAGATTGGGCTTGAGGATTATTCATTTGTTCTTTTGAGCAGGTTTTTGGCTTACCTTCTCCTAATTTACACTTTTAGCAATCATCAGATATTTGGATGTTGAACAACTTTTGTAAAATATATGGGGGGCACATGATTTTGCAATAGGCATGGAATTCTTGCTAGCCACTTAGATGATAGGCACAACTAGAAATATTATAGAGACTCAATTGTATGTTTATTGTAATGAGAAGGTAATCCTTTTATAGGAGAGACTAATATGGAATATTCTAAAATTAAGGTAGAATAAAATAAAACAAAATCAACAGGTATTGATGATAGTCAATACTAAAATATTTCAACATTATAACTGTAATATAATGCATATTTTCTCTAATTGTACGAAGATAGATGTTTATTAGATCATGTTGGATTTACTTAAAGAATTATTTGAACTTATCAATTATCGAATACATTATAACGGCGTAATATATGATAATTTTATTCAAATTTGGACAATTGTTAATGATGGAATTTGGAAATATAAAACTACTCTAGCTTCATGCCAGTTGTAATAACAAGATTTTCCTCTTGGTAAAGCATTAACTTCTGAACTCATATAAATAGATTTCTCAATGTGCTCGAAGTTATGGGAGGTGCTTCTTGGCTAGCTGCAAATTTGGAGTCAAAAAATGTCAACTCTTGGAATGATCCACTTGGAGCCCTTATTATTGGAGTCCACCAGCTGAAATTATCTAACTGGAAACCAGAAGAATGTAGTGCTATTGAAAATGAGCTTATTGCCTGGAGTACAAGAGGCCTTTCAGAAAGCGAAGGTAACTTTCTTAGGTCTTTGATTGAATTGTTCTGTCTGTTGAAACCTTGTAAACAGTCTTGACTAATTTATTTTTATTTTTAACTGTACACCCTTTTTCTCTCAGGAAATGAAGATGGCAAAAAGATTTGGACATTGAGACTGAAAGCTACTCTTGATAGATCCAAGAGGCTAACTGAGGAATATACTGAAGAACTTCTTAAGATATTTCCTCAAAAAGTGGAGGTTAAATAGTAATTTATTACTAAGTTGAAGCCTGACATTTATTACTGTTTGGTTTTTTAACCAGGTTCCTGTTCCTTCATGTTGTGCACATATATATTTTGAAAAAACAAAGTTGTTACTTTAAATGTTACAGATCCTAGGAAAAGCTCTAGGAATCCCTGAAAACAGTGTCAAAACATTTACAGAAGCAGAGATTCGTGCTGGGTATGATAATGCATTATCCTTAAATTATAATGAGAGGAGATTTACATGAATCATAACATGTAGTGTTTTCAACAGTATCTGTGATTTCTTGTCTTGTTTAGTCTTACACTGTGAATTTCATTACGTTTAACATAACTAGTATGTTTTCTAACTTCTCTACTGTAAATTTTTAGTGTAATTTTTCAGGTTTCAAAACTATGTACTCTTCTTCTAAAAGCTGTGAGAAGTACGCTAGGTTCTCAAGGTTGGGATGTTATTGTTCCCGGAGCTGTTTTAGGAACATTGGTTCAGGTATTGAGTTGTGTTTACAGAAATCATGTACGATGCTACTCGGATAGTTACCCTGTGTGCACAATGTTTAGAGAAGCCATGTGTGGTGTCTTGTAACAAATAATATGATAATCATGCGCATGCGTGTGTGTGCGTGTGTGTAAGAGTGCTCTTTATAAAAAAACCTTCATTATTGAGTTTAATGAAGTGAATAACCCCTTGCGCTGGTGTCTTAAAATACATCATCATACTAATATTACCAAGACTGCTTCAAGATGGAGCATAAATGCTAATCATGCCTAACTTCTTACAAATATCAATATGTACTGCTCCAATTTATTACTAACTTTCAAACAAAAGTCTCATATTAATAGGAAGAAAACGGGTAGTTTAAGACACAATGACAAGCACAAATTAGAACAAGTCGCAATTTTTTATTATTAATAATAATCAAAGAAAAGTCATTAAGTTTGGGAAAGAGGGACGTCTATAGTCTTCTTTACACAATCATAAATTAAAGTCAAAAGTAAGAACCAAATAAGTAAGATACTAGCTAGGGAGGAATTATACTCATCCAAATGACAAAAAAATCCTTCTCACTTCATTATAATTAAAAATGAATTTAAATTCTTTTACCTAGGTTGAAAGAATTGTTCCTGGCTTGTTACCATCACCAGTGGAAGGTCCTATTATCCTCATTGTTAACAAAGCTGATGGCGATGAAGAGGTATATATTTATACTTCTTTGAGATGAGAGCATACTGAAGTCTTAAATATATCAATATTAATAAGTTTGATTCCGCTGGCAGGTAACAGCTGCCGGGAAGAACATAGTGGGAGCTATCCTTAAGCAAGAGCTGCCTCACTTATCTCATCTAGGTGTTAGGGCCCGGCAGGCAAGTTTTATTTCTAAATAAGCAAATTCCAACTAAAGATTTTGAGTTTCGTGCTTATAAAGTATTAAATTGTCATTGACATTCATACAGCTATTGCTTATTACAGGAAAAGGTCGTCTTTGTCACATGTGAAGATGATGAAAAAATTGCTGATATTCAAAGACTTGTTGGGTCACGTGTGAGGTTATTTCCAAGACAATTTTCCCATCCATGACTGTTTGTATTTAAAATTAAAATCTATAATGTTAGGATATGGGTCAAATAATAATATTCGTTTTTTCCTTCTTCAAACTATTTTGATTGTGAACAGATCTTTTTCTATAATATATTCCATTTTACCCTTTTCTAGTTTCTAACTTTTCAGATTGGAAGCATCCGCTGCTGGTGTTAATCTGACGTTGGCCTCTTCAGTTGACCCTGATGGCAAATTTTCTGTTGAAAGTGCTTTTGAGGGTAATTTATCTGGAGTTGAGGTTCCTGCTTCCTCTGCCGGTAGAATCTCCAAATATAGTCAGGTAGATAATGGCAGAATTATTCATTTCAATATTTTTAGCGATGTTTTGACTTTTTTTTTTTTGTATTTACAAATGAACTTCTAGTTTGTTGAAAGTGGTGATATTTAGAATTAAACAATTTGACAAGAAATTTAAATTCTAATGATTTTGATTTCTGGGTGGAACCTAGAGATAAAATGTTCTATTACCGTGATGAGAAGAAAACCAATGAGGATAGAGATAAATTAAGGGAGAATGGAAATGTCTTTCTGCAAGGCGGCTCTGATCTGAACACTTATAATTATTTGTAATTATTTAAGCAAATTAATGCTTGTACTATTAGCATAAGTTTGAAATGTTTTTCCCGATTTTGGAGGTCTTGCTTCTGCGTAAACCCTAGCTGCCGTCACAGTTGTAGTTTCTTATTTCTTCCAGCCTTCATTGTGGATTCAAAGTCCTTTATTGCAGATCTTTTCTGGGGTGTCACTGTTCACTTCAGTATCTTACAATTAGTACATGTAAGTTTGACTGCCTTCCACTAAAGTTTTTGCTCCAGCAACCATGCCATCTGGTTTAAAACCAGTTTGAACCCCATAGTGTATCCTCGATTCCTCGTACTCCTTCCCATGTGCCGCCACGTGCGTGTTCTTTCAGTGGTCTTCCGAGCGGACGTTTTTTCACCGGATTTCAGCCATGAATGGATCAGCTCATTTTCTTTCCAGTGTGGGATTCCACTTTCCTTTTCAAGCGCTTTGTCATTAGAATACCAGGCATTGTTTTTTATTTTCTCTCTGCATTACAGCTTCCAGGGTCTCTTTATTGCTGTGTTCATTTACTAGGTGCTCGTAAGTGCACCAATAATCATTCCCAGTGTTTGTTAGTTCCCAGGTGTCAACATTAGGAGTGTTTAGATATTAATATTTATTCTAATAAGATTTGTTGGTATCTGTAGGGATTATGATAGGATTGCATTCCTATTTAGATTTTATGCCTCTAATGTATATAAATAGTGGCTTAAACCTTTTCATAGTTAATGAGAAATATTCAAATTTAATCTCATAACGTTCAGAGTAATTGTTTTTGTATGCACATTATTTATCAATTATTTTTATTATTATATTATTATTTAAATTATCTATACTAAGGGCCTCAACTGAACATAACTCAATTTGTATAAAGGGCTCTGGAGTTATCTTGCTTCCTGATGCTGAAACACAGACTTCCGGTGCAAAGGCTACTGCATGTGGTCACTTATCATCATTGTCTTCAGCTTCTGATAAAGGTAATAAAAGCAATATGTGTTGAATACCTATGACGTACATAGTATCAATCTTACAGACTGAGAGTGAGTATCCTCATCACAATCTTTCTAATAGTACACTATTTTAGTTACTTTGGTTTAACAACACTCATAGGGAAAGAGATTCCAGCTGAAGAACTTTTTTAAAATCATTCCTCTTAATACTTTATCTTCAGACAACTTTACTGAAATAATGTCGGATATCTTTTTATTCATAATTGGGTTTATGCGGAAATAACATTTCAAACCCTTTCGAATGTTGTCTGTTCTATCATTGTTGAAAACGTACATGCATATGGATTTGCATGGTTCTGCTTAAAAATATTCTTTGGTGGTCTACTATAGTTAGTCTTATCTTACATTTTCAAGAGGTTGATTGCATAACTCAAACCTGTGACCTTTTTTCACATGGTAGCAACTCCAACCATTGTGCCAAGCTATGCTTCCTCTCTTTCAATGGAGCCTTGCTTTGTGTACTTTCTTGTATTTGAATAGACTGAAGTGTTAACATAAATTATACTATTTTATCTGGAGATCTTTCAATTAAGCTGGAAGACCCCATGCTATGTTGATTGTTGATGATCGATCAGAGTTATAGATGTAAATTTTAATATTGAATGAGAATAATGTATTCTTACAAATTACATTTCTAAAATCTAGTTTTTGAATGACAGTTTACAGCGATCAGGGAGTGCCTGCTTCATTTAAAGTTCCTTCTGGGGCAGTTTTACCATTTGGATCCATGGAATTGGAGCTAGAGAAGAGCAACTCCACTGAAATATTCAGGTCCTTACTGGATAAAATAGAAACAGCAAAACTGGAGGATGGTGAACTTGACGGTTTATGCAATCAACTCCAGGAATTGATTTCTTCCCAGAAACTATCAAAAGACGTCATTGAAAGCATTGGAAAATTGTTTCCAAGCAATGCACGTTTGATTGTTCGATCCAGCGCCAATGTGGAAGATTTGGCTGGAATGTCAGCAGCTGGACTTTATGATTCAATACCAAACGTGAGTCCTTCCAATCCAACAGCTTTTGCAGATGCGGTTGGCAGAGTATGGGCTTCACTGTACACACGGAGGGCAGTGTTGAGCCGCAGAGCTGCTGGCGTGCCTCAGAAGGAAGCTTCAATGGCAATTCTGATCCAAGAAATGCTTTCACCAGATTTATCATTTGTACTACATACTATGAGCCCGACAGACCAGGATAACAATTCTGTGGAGGCCGAAATTGCTTCTGGCCTTGGTGAAACTCTGGCTTCTGGAACCCGGGGTACACCATGGCGTATATCATGTGGGAAATTTGACGGGCTTGTGCAAACGCTGGCTTTTGCAAATTTCAGTGAGGAATTGATTGTACGCAGTGCAGGGCCTGCGGATGGGGAGGTTATCCATTTGACTGTGGATTACAGCAAGAAACCACTGACAGTTGATCCAGTTTTCCGTCTACAGCTTGGTCAACGGCTTTGTGCAGTTGGGTTTTTCCTGGAGAGAAAGTTTGGTAGCCCTCAGGATGTGGAAGGATGTCTTGTTGGAAAAGACATTTATATTGTTCAGACAAGGCCACAACCTCAGTAGAAACATGGAACAAAGTCATGTCAAGGAAAGAAAGTTGGAGAAAATTTTGAATATGTCTTGAGATAAGATATCAAAGCCTGTATACTAGTGTATCATACTTGTTTAAAAATAAATCATTTGCAAACAATCACAAAAACGTAATACTAGTATTCAGATATAATAATATTTGTGACTTGTTCATGCAATAAATATTGAAGAGACTAAACAGCCCTCGCTGTGAGTTGTTTTTATTTAGTTTACATCTTTTTTATGTTTGTTTCTATTATTGTGTGTATAATTATTATATTATTACATGTACTAGTCAAAAAGGACAGGAATGTGTGGAATCTTTATGAGTAAGAGATAGTCAAAGGTCTTGGTAATTGATGGTGGATAGGGTTTGTTTGCGGTGGTGAGAGATGTGTGAGGAGCTCTGTGTTTTATAAAGGTTTTCAAGATGGTGAGGTATTTATAAAGAATGATAATTGTCTACTTAGTCAATGGTACACTATAAATTTCTATTTTTATAAATTTCTATTTTTAAGGGAGTCGTGCATGGATAAACTTATTTTAATTTGTCTCTGACCGCAACTGTGTCTTTTACAAATATATCACTATATTAATCCTTCTTGCAAAAAAAATTCGAGGTCATAATATCGAGTTTTGAAAACAAAGTATTTTTCTTTTAACCGTAAATAATATTAGTAATTAGATTGAAGGGAGTATTCATAACACTCTTCATGATTTTAAGCTTATACAAGTAATTTTTCTCATTTTAGGTTAGCTTAAATTTAAAAAATAAATATAAACATAATTGTGTCACAAACAATTTTATCATTGTGGTCATGGTTTGAAATTGAAATTTCATAAAATAAAATAAAAAATCATCTAATCACTAAATTAAAATATTGAGGCCTATAATATATGTTATCTTGTTTTTTTTATCATGAAATGGTAGTGTATGAATATATCATGTTGATATCATTATCTATCTCTAGTATCATATTTATTTCTATTTATTCTATTATGAATTCTTTTTGGTGAGATTTATATCTGACATCCCTGTCATTGAACGTTGTCTTTCTAATGAGAGATAGGGACAGAGACATGCCTTTGGCACCTCAAAGGCACTCAAACTCAACTCCACCCCTAAACATTGAATGAAATGATTAAACTATTCTTATATATAACATAGATAAGTCTATGCATTCACACCCTGCTGATAAAATCAGCAACAAAGGCTGCAATTTGTTTGTGTACAGGCAAAAATAATATATAACATTTTGAGGCACTAGTGGAACAATACTGTACTCCAAACATACATGTCAAAACCAACAACACTCCTAAAAATAAATACTATTAACTATAGACAGAGAAGCAACAAAATCATTCACCTCTGCAATTATAGACAAGCTCGTGTAACATGCACCATACCACACACTATAATTTTCAAATAAAGAAGAATAAAACAAAGACATACAACCTTCTAAAGCATTACGAATATAGTTTTTTCTTTTCTAATGGTCTTCACTTCACTACCTTCATTTAATTTCAGCACATTCACACTCTTAACTATACAAACTCAGCATCATCTTCAAATGAGGATGCTTTGGTACTGCATTTAAGCTTACTACTACTAAGCCATATGCTGGATGTTAAACAATATCTAAAGAGCAATATTAGAGACATTGATTGATCTATCTATTTCAAGCATATTGAAAAGAAATTCAAAAATAGATATATAATATAATGAGTAAAATTCGAACACATTCATTAAAGAAAACATATCATCCTTACAAATGAAATAGAAAAGAAACAAGATCCATATCACCAAATGTCTTGTTAAATTATCAAATACATGGTGTACAAATCCTTTGCATACAAGGTAAAAATCCTACTAACCATAGCCAATATACCTCCAGGTGAAAACAATAAGAAAAAAAAAAACTAGTTACTTGATCCTCGAATCGAGAGAAGGCTTTCCTTATAAATTCCGATCTTACAACAACAATCCTCCCCTTTAACACCAAGCTCCTCAATTATTTGGGTGCTCAAATCAACATAGGCTAGCTCATCATCTTTTTTTCTAAAGAAAATGTATCCCTTGTTCCCAAATCCAATTAGGGACCAGTCAATAGAAGGCACGGGGCCAAAAATAAATAGTTTGATCCATGATTCTTTCACACCGAGTTCACCCAGAATAGATATGTGAAAAATATTATTGTTGTCATGATTTATGATTAAAGCAATTGATCCATTTAACACCGCCAATTGTCCATAATCCAACTCAGATCTTTCATCGATGGGTGTTGTAAAGAACACCTCATGACTGAGGTCAAATGACATGAGAGCTATTGTATCATGTAATTTACCCTTAACCAACCAATGACATGCACCATCCGTGTACAATTCGTCACCATGAAATGCGTTACCAACAATTGATATGGACATATTGTCGATGTGGAGTATCTTCCAAGAATTATTTCTTAGACTATATATCTCAAAAAAGGAGTCATACCTTATACCTTGAGGTGGAGGAGAATCAAGGTCATAGCCAACACAACTTGAGCTATCAAATGATACATATTGAATCACCTTATAGTCATCTCTTAGTTGGTCATAACCAAATCCATGAAATTTATGAAATACACTAAGGAGAGGGTGTTTTGACATAACCTCATTGGGGCTTGGAGGAATATTGACGAATTCCTCAGTTGCTGGGTTCCACAATACATATCTCACCTTATTTCCCCCTATTAAATGTTGTCCAATACAAAAAATACCGTTAATACTTGTTTTTCCCAAAATACTAAGAAAACGGTCATTTTCTGAAAACGGAGGTGGCAAATTTAATTTGGTTCTACTATCGAGCAAATGAAATTCAGCGTATTCACGATCAGCATGGTCACGTTGATATATGAGGAGAAATGTATGATGATGATCATCAGAATAGTTATGAGATATGAGATGGCTGCGAAACACGGTCATGAAATGAGAGTCATCAAATAAACTGGACCATGATTTGCGTACGCATCCAAAGCGTTTCAATGATTTTATGGGAAGTTTCGAAAGAACGTAGAAGGCAACATCATTGTGAATATACTTCCGGCTAACCTTTGAATCGGAAGACTTGCTGAACGCCGGAGATTGCTTCTGCAGATAATCCATGGTCGAGTTGAACGGTGGTGATTGCTTCTGCAGATTTCGCTTCCAAAGAGAGGAAATTTCTTCAATTCACTGTTACTACTGTTGCTGCTAGGTTAAAGAAATGTTTCAAAAAATATGATTTACAAAAATTATTTTTAAGTTAACGTATACTAGTATCTTCTAGACTAAAGATATTTAAATTAATAATAATATTTAAATAAAAATAAAAATTTTAATGTGTAAATTTTTTTATTCAATCTTACAACAAAAAATCATTAATTTTTTAAATTATTTTAAAAAATAATATGATTTAGCGAGATGTGTCTCGTTTCTTAGTTGAACTAGACCGTGTAAAGTTAGTTTATATGTTGAGTGTGTCTTTTATTTTCTCAAAAATAAATATTACCAGAATATGACTCATGCTAATACGTCACAATCCTTAAAGAAAATTGTCAAATTAACGGTTCAATGTATTTCCATTAAATAAATTTTAATATAATAATTATATATTTAATTGAATATTGGTCAAAACTATTCAAAGAATATGACTTATAAAAATTATTTTTTAAGTTAACAATATATCCTCTAGACCAAATATATTTAAATTAATAATAATATTTAAATAAAAAAATAAAAATTTTAATGTGTAAAGAAATTTTATTCATTCTTACAACAAAATATCATTAATTTTTCAAATCATTTTAAAAAAATAATAATATGATTTAGGGAGATGTGTGTCGTTTCTTAGATTTAGCGAGAAGTTAGGTTACATCTTCGGTGTATCTTTTATTTTTTCAAAAATAAATATTACTAGAATATGACCCACACAATGCACAAGTGTGTTTAGTCTATTTTTTATATTTTATATAATTAAAATAATTAAAACAATTTTTTATACACTATGTTAGTAGTTATTAAATATATTTTTTCCATTTTTCAGGATTCAAACATTATGTTAGTAGTTATTAAATTAACATTTTTTTTTAATATTTTTCAGAATTCGAACTCGTGACCTCAAACATAAATTCTTTGTAATTTTTAACCTTTGAAAAGTGGAGAGACATTTTTGAAAATGCCACGTAGAATAATGCGTGATGTAGCAAAACTAATTTTATGTGGCATAAATAATGTTTGGACCAAAATGCAGGGACAACACAAGTTTCACATGAGAAAGGTCTACGAGATGTTGTTGGATGAAAACCTGCATGTTGAATGAAAGGATTTGATGTATCAGAATGCAGCAAGGCCTAGAACTGCCATAACACTATGGCTTGCGTGCCACGGGAAACTTGCCACAAAGGATATAATGAAAAAGTTAGGATTGATTGGTAAGGATAATTGTTGTATGTGTGGAAAGGAAGAAAGTATCAATCATCAATTCTATGAATGTGAAAAGCTTAAAGAAATATGGTGTAAGAGTTTGGCGTGGTTGCATATCCGGCATGAGCCTCAAAAGTGGAAGGAAGAACTTAAATGGATTACTAAGGCTTGTAAAGGATAGGGTTGAAAAGCTATCCTTCTCAAGCTTGTTGTGTAACGTCCGGAAAATTAATTATTTTATTGAAATTTTCGCGTTTTTAGACGATTTAGTCGGTATTAGTTCGGGATAGCGGATCGATATTTAATTGAAAATTTTAATATTTTTAGTATTAGAAATATTAATGAGTTAATATTTAGCGTTTGAGAATTTTCCGAGTAATTAAGATTAGACCGGAAATACGAGACATTGAGTTATTAGAGAATTATATCTATTAGGCCTAATTATTAGAAGTAGAAGTAAATTGGGGGTGCTATTTTATTAAGCCCATTACATAAGATAGTAAGATTTTGAAGAGAGTAGAGACATCATTTCATTTGTTCATTCTCAAGAGAAGAGAAAGAGGAGAAAGGAGACTAAGAGAGGAGAAGAACAAAAGCTAGGGTTTCAAGAAATCAAAGAGGTAAGGGGAGAATCCTTATTATTATGGTTTAGTATGATTGGGTCAATGGGTAGATTAACATGATTTAGAGATTTTGTTCTTCAATTTTTATGGTTTTGAAATTGCTAGGTTTTGGTGATAATTCTTGATATATGATGATTAATTATGTTTGAATTGATGGATTGTTGTTGTGTGATTATGGATATTGAGAATTACAATTGCATCTTTTCCTAAAACAAAACTTTTGGCAAGCAAGGTGCTCATAATACCTTCTGCGTTCTTAATAGCAACAAGATTTTACTTTTGGTTCTGAGAAGAGAAAAACATACCACTAGTGCATATAGGTTACTTTGATGATGATATTATTACTACAGGAATATGGAACAAATGATAAATTTTGTTTAGAATAATTGAAATAGGCATCATATAAATTGAACCAATAAATATAAATCACTTTCAGCTGGTGTGATGATGATTCTTACTGTAGTGGCACATATTTATTAAGTTGAAAATTTGTTTCGAGTTTACTGATATGAGTACCGCAGCGTCAATTCATTCTTATATACACTGTAGCTGTAATACCCTTTTAACCCCGCGCTAATAAATAAAATAATCAGAGTAAAACATAAAAAACAAGGCTGCCACAATTAAAAACAATATTAATTATAATCAAATGCAATTCATTTGTCATGGAACGATTCATCAAATATCAATCTCATGTTTACCACAGCGAAATAGTGTAACATCACCAAAGAAAACCAATGGATTATCCGATGGAGAAGCTGGCTCAGATATATATTGAGAAGATAGTTAGTCTACATGGTATTCCTTCAAGTATCGTGTCAGACAGAGATCCGAGATTTATGTCTAAATTCTGAGAAGGTTTGCAGAAGGCATTGGGTACGAAGCTGAGATTGAGTTCTGCTTATCATCCGCAGACGGATGGAAATACTGAGAGAACGATTCAGTCATTAAAATATTTGTTACGTGCTTGTGTGTTAGAGAAAGGAGGTGCTTGGGATAGTTATCTGCCTTTGATCGAGTTTACCTACAACAACAGTCATCATTCGAGTATTGGTATGGCTCCATTTGAGGCTTTGCATGGTAGAAGATGTCGAACGCTGTTATGTTGGTATGAATCTGGTGAGAGTGTTGTGATCGGGCCAGAAATTGTACAACAGACTACGGAAAAGATTAGGATGATACAAGAGAAGATGAAGGCTTCTCAGAGTCGACAGAAGAGTTATCATGACAGGAGGAGGAAAACACTTGAGTTTCAAGAGGGAGACCATGTGTTTATGAGAGTTACTCCTATGAAAGGTATTGGTCGGGCGTTGAAGTCAAAGAAGTTGACACCACGTTTCATCGGTCCGTTCCAAATTTCTAAAGAGCAGGGGAAGTGGCCTATCGTATTGCTTTACCACCGATGCTTACAAATTTGCATGATGTATTTCATGTGTCTCAGTTGAGGAAATACATTTCGGATCCGTCCCATGTGATCCAAGTAGATGATTTACATATGAAGGATAACTTGACGGTTGAGACTTTACCTGTGAGGATTGAAGATCGAAGGCTGAAGCAATTACGTGGCAAGGAAATATCTTTGGTTAGAGTAGCTTGGGGAGGACCGGCTGAGGGAAATGATACCTGGGAGCTAGAGAGCCAGATGAAGGATGATTATCCAGAACTCTTTACCTGAGGTATATTTTCGAGGATAAAAACTCTTTTAGTGGGGGAGAGTTGTAACACCCGTATAATTTTAATTTTAATTTAATTTAGAAATTGAATTAATATTAGAATTATGTTGATTTATGGAAAATAAAATTAGAAGAATAAAGGGTTTAAAGTATTGGGCCAAAGTATGATGTTAGCAAGAAGGGAGGTGTGGTGTTAGGAAGACTTTTACTAATTTTAGTATTATTTTTCATAAAATAATAAGGAAGTTGGGAAAAGAGAAAGAACATAAAAGACTGAAGGTTTGGAACACGAAGAACGTGAAAGAGGAACTGTGGATGGAGAGACCAACAAGAACTCTTGACTAAGGTAAGAGGGGACTCTCCAGTTAATCTCTATTATTGTATGCTATGAATGATAATATTGATTAGGGATGTTGTTTAGATCAATGAGTTTCTGTATTCTGATTTTGCTGTTGTGTTCATCCTTGGATTGAAATCTATGACTGTTGATCGAAAAAATAGCAAGTGTACTATTTTTACCGGTGTAGTTATAATGGGTTTTACCCCAAGTATCGATCACGAGGATTGCGCAGGAAAGATAAATTGTTGTAAACAGTCAATTAAACAAAAGAGCATATGGGGTTTTTATATTGGAATAATAAAATTTAAATAAGCTGAAAGTAAAATAGCTTTTGTGTATAAATTTAGAGTAATGCCAAGGTAGGTGTATGATCAGCCTTCTAATGACTATGTAATAAGATCTCTTTAACAAGTTCATATGATGCAACTATTTGTTCTTAAGGGTGTTTTCCTAAGTCCTTAGTGAAAACCTTTTGGTTTGCAACCTAATGCCTAAGTCCTTAGAAACAAAGGTTTGTGAACCAAAGATGTAAATAATCAAGAATTTTTCAAATAACCTTACGGTATCCCTAGGCCTAGGTGATAACAATAAGATTTAATTGTTTAAAAACCTTAACAAGCGTAGTCCTACAGATTGTTAACCGTGGATCAATCTTGTTTTGCCGACAAAGAAAGCAATAAAAACATTAAACAATTAAATTGCAAAATATGAATGCTTGATTAAAGAACAACGATATTCAGAGTCATTACAATGCAAATCAGGGACACCCCCTGGAATTGGGGGGTTTAGCCTCTCATAATATTCAAGAAACCAAAATCAGAAAGTTTAGACATTTACAAAAGATTAGGAGAACTCTGATCTTCAATGGTTTCCACCGTTGAATCTCTTCGTCTTCCACAACCTTGATAACGCTATCTTTCTCTCTTCTGGAATTCTTTCGTACGATCAAAAGTGTCTTCTCCTTGTCTCTCCATCCTCTTTTAATCTCCCTAGGTTTTCAGATCTCAGCCGCAATACCCAAACTGCCCCTGGACTTTAAAAAGATTGGAAAAACCAAAATTCAGCAATTCTGTCCGCACAGCTGACACGGCCGTGTCATTTGACACGGGCAGACCGTGTTAGCTTCTGGTCTTAGGGGTGTGTTTCTTCAGGAGGTCTGACACGGCCGTGTCAGGTGACACGGTCAGACCGTGTCCGACTCTTCCTCCTTGCTCTTTTTTGCTTCTTGCTTCCTTTTTGCACACCTCTTGATCATGCGACCTTCCATCAATCCGAAGCTAACCTGAAACCATTACCAAACGAGATCAAAAGCACCTAATTTACAATGAGAATGACACAAAAACAAACTTCACACAAATAAACTTAAAACTAGATAAATTAAAGAAAACATTGGGAAATAAACATAAAGTGTTACCAAACATGATGATCGTGTGTCGAATTTATGATGAAATTGAGTGTAAAATGGTGACCGATCACAACCCCAAACTTATCTCATTGCTTGTCCTCAAGCGATGCAAGCGAACAAACAAAGGTCACCTTGAATTTTCCTTTTGTACCACAACATAGCCGATATCATTCGCAACTTGAATCTCTTCCTTGAGTCAGCTTTTGAAACTCATCGCCCCTTGTTGTCCATCACACTTCATATCAAAATGTGTTTCACCTGCAAACTTGTCACACTTCTCACAATTTCTCTCTTGGTTAAAGTATTTTTCGCTCAGATCATAGTATGCGATATCAACCCTTGACTTTGCGAGTATCCTACTTCCACTACACAATAAAAAGGAATCACACAATTTGAGGTCTTTATGGGTTGTAATGGGGCTGAGGTGGAGGTTGGATAAACAGTGAACGGGTACACAAATGGTTTTTCTGCACTTATGTTACTCTTCTCATTTTTCTTGTACGTATGGGGTGTTCTCCTTATTTTCTCCGTTTTCACGAGTCTTTCACTTTTCTTTGGGCAAGTGTGTTTGATCCTCTTTTTTTTTTCTCTGTTTTTTTTCTTTTGTTTTTGTGTGGTTTGCCCACTTCTCTTTTGTTTATTCTTTTGTACCCTTGCCCCTTTACTTTCATACACACATATCGTCCACCCCAAACTTACAATTTTCACACGGTTGTATATAAGAGAAGAACGATAAGTGCTACCCGAAAGTGGTAATAATAAAGGATGGAGATATGGCAAAACAAAACAAGGAAGAATGGCTCAACGGGTTACACGAGGGGTATGACCATACTAGACAAAACAACAATGGTGGAAAAACAAGGACAAAATAATGAAACAAATAACAACAAGCAACTGCCTCTTGTGTGATTTCTCAATTGTGTTATGTTGATAGAACATACGCAAAATTAGGGAGATAAAGACATACCTGATTTTACTCTCATGGTGATCTCTGTAAGTGTTTGGCCTTTTATAATCCTCACCAGGTAGGTTAAGTTTGCAGCTTCCGCACACCCTCCATGTCGTGTGACTTCTCTTTCCGGCTTGATTTCGTCCCTCAACTGCTCAATTCCGTTCACCACGTTGCGTCTGACATTTTCTTTTTGGCTACATCTACTTCCAAGGTGCCTTGAGATATTAGCTTTTGGTTGTGTCGTCCTTCCATTTATCACTCATCACTTCATGCCTTCGACCCCAATCTTCATCCTGTTACACTTTTTGATACGACTAAAAAAAAAATTAAAAAGAAGAACTAAAGCAGGAAAACAATACTGATAAAATCCCTCCCCCACTTGCACTAAACATTGTCCCCAATGTTGTCGTACTTGCCGGAGAGGACTTACGGACATCCTACTGAGGAGGAGGAGGAGGAAAATGCAACATCAATTGTTGCATCATGCTGTGCATCTCCGTCATCATTTCGCCTTGACGGGTTTGTTCAGCCCCTTGACGGTGTAACTCCAAACTTTGGCGCGCTTGCTCACCTCTGAGATCGGCGAATTCGCTGTGAATCCAATTCCATTCTTCACTTGTGAAAGATGAAGATTGGTTACCTCCTTGTGATGATTGACCCGTCTCTCCTTGTAGGTGTTCACTCTCTTCATTCCGCTGAAACTGATAACTGCTCCGAAAAACTTCCCGATACCTCCAGTTTGCTTCGTTAAGGGTGGAGGTTCGTTCAGGGTTTGGAAGGTTCATGATCACCGTTTTCCCAACTTTGTACTCGTAATTGGTACCATTCATCTGTATCACAAGTTGATTAATCAAAGCAAGTATATCTAATTTAGTCATACCTGTCACGGGTGCATGCTGTTGCTCCACTGGGTCATAGCCGAGGAATTTAGCTATTTGAGTGATGATGCCTCCAACACAAATGTCACCAGAAACCGCTTTTCCCACTTTACTTAAATGTGCAGCTACAAAAGAAGCCACATTAACCGATATTTCCGAGATCATTGAGGACATAAAAAAAGTTCAGTTTGCGAAATAACGCCCTGACTGTCACCCCTGGTCTAAAATCACTAGGCAATTTTCCGGGACCATCAACGGGTATACCAAGGATAGCACCTAATTCCTCCAGAGTTAACCGGTGCTGTTCGGAATTAACCGTCTATCCTTAAGTTTTGCATACCGGACTTCATGGGCGGGTTGAGAGAAAGTGAATCCATGAGCATTCTCGTTGCTCGGTTCATCCGCCTGTTCCACATTCATCCGTGGTCGAGTTGGAGGTCTTGAAGGTCCATCCTCGGCTGGCCTTCGTCTAAAAACATTCTTCGGGGGCATTTTGGGTACCTGAAAAATTCACAAAAACTCAAAAGTTGAATTAGTGAAAACGGCCACCGTAGGTAGATGGAGAACGGTGAATGGAGCACTTTTTGTGAAATGGGTGTGGGGAAAAAATGAAAATTTGGAGAGGTGGATGAAGGTTTTTGATGGAGGGTTAATGGAGGAGGGGAGTTGTTGTTAGAGAAGAAGAAGAAAGAAAGAGGAAGAAAGAGAAAAAGTTAAGAAAGAGAAGGGAAAGGTAGGGTTTAGAGAGGTGGGGCGCGCGGGACCCACAAGAAAAATTTAAAAAATTTTCAAATCTGACTCGCTGACACGGCCGTGTCAGGTGACACGGTCAGACCGTGTCCGGGTCTGGACTAGCAACTTTCTTCTTCTTTTTTTTCAAAATTCTGGATCAGGGTGACACGGCCGTGTCTGCCAACACGGCCAGACCGTGTTAGGCACTGCGTTCAAAAAATTTTCTCCGTTTTGAGTTTTCTGCTCTTTTCACTCCTCGATAGTCGTGCTTCAAAAACAACCTACAAACCAAAAACAATAAATAAAGCAAACTGTCAAATAAAAAAAATAGTGGGTTGCCTCTCACTCAGCGCTTCGTTTAACGTCGCATGGCTCGACGAACGTCTCCCTCATTAAGTGAGACGCACATGTTCAATTGATCTAGCTTCCTGCCCAGCATAGTAGGGCTTCAACCTCTGTCCATTTACTTTGAATATATCCCCAGTGGCTTGGTTTTTAATTTCAATAGCACCATGGGGGAAAACTTTGTGTACAACAAACGGCCCTGACCATCTGGACTTCAATTTTCCAGGAAACAGCTTCAGCCTCGAGTTAAACAATAACATGAGTTGTCCTTCCCAAAAATCCTTCTTGATGATCCTCTGATCGTGCCACTTCTTTGTTTGTTCTTTGTACATCTTAGCATTTTCATAAGCTTGATCTCGAAATTCCTCTAACTCATGTAGTTGAAGGATACGGGACTCACCGACTTTTACAATATCATAGTTGAGGAATTTAGAAGCCCAAAATGCCTTGTGTTCAAGCTCGAGTGGCAAATGGCAAGCTTTACCATAAACCAACTGATAGGGTGACATGCCTATGGGTGTTTTGAAAGCCGTCCTGTAGGTCCATAATGCATCGTCAAGCTTCACAGCCCAATCTTTTCTTGAGGTGCTGACAGTCTTTTCGAGAATCTGCTTGATTTGCCTGTTCGATACCTCTACTTGACCACTAGTCTGAGGGTGGTAAGCTGTTGTAATCTTGTGCTTCACATTATACTTTTTCAGCAGAGTCTCCATCAACTTATTCAAGAAATGAGTACCTTCATCGCTTATGAGTGTTCGGGGGACACCGAATATGGAGAATATGTTGTTCTTGAGGAAATTCACCACCACCTTGGCATCATTTGTAGGAAGAGCAACTGCTTCAACCCATTTAGAGACGTAGTCCACCGCTACAAGGATGTAGTTCTTCCCATATGATGGTGGAAAAGGTCCCATGAAATCAATACCCCACACATAAAACAACTCCACTTCAAGAATACCCTTCTGAGGCATCTTATTTCTTTTTGAGATATTCCCCGTTCTCTGACACCTGTCGCATTCTTTCACAATGCTTTGAGCGTCTTTGAATAATGTGGGCCAATGTAGACCAGATTGTAGGACTTTTGCAGCTGTTCTATCACCACTGAAATGTCCTCCGTATTCTGAGTCATGGCATGCTTTCAGCACATCTCGTTGTTCCTCTTCAGGTACACATCTTCTAATCAAACCATCGAGACCTTTCTTGTATAGGTAAGGATCATCCCACAAGTAGAACCTGTAATCATGTAAAAACTTTTTTCTACGGTTATAGTCAAAATCATCAGGGATAATACCACCTACCAAATAGTTCGCATAGTCGGCGAACCAAGGTACACCAGTAACAGCGAGGATATGTTCATCCGCGAACTCATCCTTTATTGGGCGAGTGGCTTCTGTCTCTTCAATTGGTGACATTCGAGACAAGTGATCTGCCACAATGTTCTCAGATCCTTTCTTGTCACGAATTTCTACATCAAACTCTTGAAGGAGTAGGATCCATCTTAGCAGTCTTGGCTTAGAGTCCTATTTCGCAAAAAGATACTTCAAGGAAGCATGGTCAGTATAAACAATGACTCTAGAACCCAACAGATATTTCCTGAATTTATCAAAGGCATAAACAACTGCTAACAACTCCTTTTCAGTAGTTGCATAGTTCATCTGTGCAGGGTTCAACACGTGACTAGCGTAATAAATAACATGTAACAATTTTTCTCTACGCTGTCCCAACACCGCCCCCAATGCAATATCACTTGCATCACACATGATCTCAAAAGGTAGAGACCAATCCGGGGCTACAACAATTGGTGCCGACACTAATTTTTGCTTTAGTGTATCAAATGCTACGACACATTCTTTGTCAAAATCAAAAGCTTTGTCCTTAACTAAAAGTGTAGTTAAAGGTTTTGCTATTTTTGAGAAATCTCTTATGAACCTACGGTAAAAACCCGCATGCCCTAAGAAACTTCTGATACCTTTTTCATTCAGGGGAGGAGGCAATTTTGCAATGACTTCTATCTTGGCTTGATCAACTTCTATTCCCTTATGAGAAATTTTGTGGCCCAAGACTATACCTTCACGCACCATGAAGTGACACTTCTCCCAATTTAGGATTAAGTTGGTCTGTCGGCATCTATCTAAAACAATATCAAGGTTAGTTAAGCAATTATCAAAAGACTTACCAAAAACCGAGAAGTCATCCATGAACACTTCCATATGCTTCTCAAGCATATCGGAAAAAATGGATTGCATGCATCGTTGAAATGTGGCCGGTGCATTACATAACCCGAATGGCATTCTTCTCTAGGCAAAAATACCAAAAGGGCATGTAAAAGCGGTCTTCTCTTGATCCTCTGGTGCAACAACTATCTGATTATACCCCGAGTAACCATCGAGGAAACAATAGTAGTCATGACCCGCCAACCTTTCTAACATCTGGTCGATGAAAGGCAACGGGAAGTGATCTTTTCTTGCTGCCTGATTTAGTCTTCGGTAGTCAATACAGACTCTCCACCCTGTAACTGTCCTTGTGGGAATCAACTCATTCTTTTCGTTCTTAACAACGGTAGTTCCACCTTTCTTTGGCACCACATGAACTGGACTCACCCATGAACTGTCAGATATTGGGTAGATCATCCCGACGTCCAAAAAAAGTTTTACCACCTTCTTTCTAACCACCTCCTTCATTGATGGATTCAGTCGTCGTTGAGGTTGGACAACCGGTTTGTGATCATCTTCCATTAAGATTTTGTGCATGCAAAGTGTTGGACTTACTCCTTTCAAGTCTTCAATTGACCATCCAAGGGCACTTTTATGCTTTTTAAGGACTTTGACAAGCTTATCTTCCTGAAGGAATTCAAGATGAGAACTTATGATAGCCAGACACTTACTTTCAGTGTCTAAAAAGACGTATTTGAGGTTCTCTGGTAATTGTTTTAGTTCAGCCCCCTTCTTTGGTTCATCTTTACTTTCTTCCACTAACGGTTGCCTTAGATCCTCCCATCGGTTGTGGAGAGAATCTTTGACATATGATGTTTCCATCATGGCTAAAACTTCACTATCTTTTTCATCCATTACCTCCTCTTCTTCGAAGATTGATAAACTCAAAACTCTCTCCAAGGGTAACTTCTGTTTTGTCAAAGAGTTTTCTTCATCACAAATTCGCTCAATTACCTCAATGTGTTGACTTGTGGCAACATCATCCTTGTACTTCATAGTTTTTCGCACATCAATCTTCAATTCTTCATCATAGACTTTCAAGGTCATTGTTCCTTCCTCTATGTCGATCAAACACCTCCCGGTCTCTAGAAATGGTCTCTCCAAAATGATTGGTATCTCTTCATCTTCGGGCATTTCTAAAATAACAAAGTCTACCGGAAATACGAACTTGTCGATTTTCACCAACACGTCTTCTACCACTCCGTAAGGTATTTTAATTGATTGGTCAGCAAACTGGAGTGTCATTCGTGTGTCTCGTACTTTACCTATTCCCAATCTTTTGTAAATGGATAATGGCATAAGACTCACACTTGCTCCCAAATCTATCAGCTCTTTCTTGAAAGACCTATAACCAATTGTGCATGGTATAGTTACTAAACCTCTATCTTTCTTTTTAACCGGAATCTTCATTCCCTGCAAAATAGCACTACAAGTTTCAGTTAGAATAATCGGATCACTCTTGATGGTCCGCTTCTTTGAAATGATGTCCTTCATGAATTTCACATAAGTTGACATTTGCTCAGTGCCTCTAAGAAAGGAATATTCAGCTCGAGTTTTTTGAACATCTCTAAGAACTTCTCAAAATTCTTCTCATGTGTAGCAACCTGCCCTAAAAATTATAGCTTTTAGAGTCGCCACCTATTCTAAAGGGCGAATAGGAAACCCTACGCAGTATAGAGATCGGGGTAAGATACTATATTCAGGTCGAGGGAAGGTGTTAGGCACCCTCAACCCTTTCCTAAAGGCTAACATTTCAAAGAAAAAGGATTATGGCTAAGGAATTAAATAGGGGGAAAATTGAGATATTGAGATTTTAGGGAGGAGGACTCGCCTTGTTGCCAAGTGCCTACGTACCTCCTTATGGAGGATCAGAGTCTACGTAGTTCGGGAACAGGGTTGTACGCCTTAGAATTGAATATAAATGTATTTGAAATTGTTTTGAAATGTGAAGTTCGAAGGTATTTTGAATTACCTTATCGTAGTTGTGAACATCGCAGTGTTGAAAATCTGTAGTGTCGTGGTTTAGTGTGTTTTGAATGTTTTGGGCGTACAACCCTGGTTTTAATTTGCATTATTAATCGCAATGATCAATAGGTTTGATCACCATAATTAATAGATTAATAGAGAATTGCTGGCAATTCTAATCGATTGATTCGATTATCACTTTTAGCAAATGGATGTATTTTAATTAGTTAATTTTATCGTTATCCCTCATAATCAATAGATTTGATTAAAACTAATAACGAATTTTTAAGGTTAAATACTAATCATCGTAACCAATAAGATGGTTAAAACCTTTTAGCAAAATAAGCTTATTTGAATTATATTAATTAGGTAATTGATTATTAACCATCACGACCGATTAATTTGATCGAAACGAATAATAAATAAAATCCTAATATTAATTATTTTAATCGTTTTTGAATAGCTATTTCAAAAGCTAATAGGAAAATGTTCACGCTCTCTTTTATTATTTTATATAGCAAGACGAACTATAACAAATAACTTACATGTACTAATTTACATAAACTAAATAAAATCCTAAGGGAGTATGAATATGGATAGAGTAGTGTGAGTAGCAAAACTAAATTGGGCTAGTTAATTAAAACCCAAATAGAAATACACATAATTTAATAAATGAATAATAAGAAGAAAAAAAAATAGAACATAGAACCTTCAAAAATCCATTTGGGGCGGTGGATCCCTTGGCCATGTTTCAACCTACATTTTCTATCATTCTGAATTTAATTCACAAGAGCCAATCAACACTTTGACAAGTGGCAGCCGCGGATCGGAAAGCAAAATGTCGGAGGGGATCCGATCGGGATCCAAGGATTCCGGTGGACTCTGAAGATGGCGGTGCTCGGGAGAAGTGGCTGTGCTCGTCGGCGATTGGCAGCGGGATGTGAGAACGTCGCGGTTGTTGGGTGGTTTGTCCAGCGTGGATGCACATTGCGGATTCAGAACAAATCATTGCGAGGGAAGGACGTGAGAGTTGCGTCGGCGTTGTTGTTCGAGGCGGATCCGCGGCATTGTCGGTTGCGATTTGTGGATCTACAGTGATTGTGTGGCTAACATCGCGGATGGAGGGAGATGCGGTGGCGTTGGAGGTGCTGGTGTCGGCGTGGGTTGATTTACGGCAGTTTTGATTTTGCGACTGGAGTTGACCGCATCTCTTTTGCAGCGTTGGAGCAAGTTTGGTTACTATCTTCCTCTTTTGTTCTTTCCACTTTTCTGCAAAAATAAACACTCAAACTATAGTGATAGTGATGTTATGTATGAGGTTATATAAATTGTGAAATATTGTTGTTACTTGATGTGGTTTTAATAACCGATATGTTACAGGTTTTAGAAAAATGTTAATAGGATCTAATCATGTTGTGTTGGTAAGTTCTATGGTTTTTTCATGTTCTGGTGATGATGAATAATAGAATTGAAACAAGGTTCTAATAAAGGGTTTTTTAGAAACGTAAAGGTTCCGAGAATTGAAAATTTCTTTTTAATGGTTAATATGTGTATTTGAATGGGAGGTCTCCATGGTGTTAGAAATTGTGCTGTTAATATGTGAGATGGAGAATTATACAACAAAAGTTAGTGAATGGCTACTGTACGTGAGAGTTGTTAGAGTGGTAGTGTATGTGAGTGTCGAGAGATCAGGAAATTAGGTTGGCTCCTGTACTCTACATGTACGGCTGTGTAATAAGGGTTAGTTGGTTAGAAATTGGCCTCCCCTCATATGCACCAAAAATGTTTTATTTATATTAGTCAACATTAGGGTTTTCTACACCTAATGGGCCTATTGCCCAATTAACTAAAAAGTTATAAAAAGACTAAAAAATCCTAATAATAATAATATTTACATTAATACTAATAATTTTAACAATATATAGTTGAACTCCTATTTAATTTACAAATAAATACAACTATAAACTACAATTAATATACTTAAAAACATAAGGAATCATATTTTTTGATACTCACACTCTTATCCTTAAATTCTTACTGACTGCATCATATCAATCATTGGAAAAATGACATAGACAATCATAAGGGGGGAAAATTTTGGGGTATGACAGCTGCCCTTGTTCAATCTTCTTAAACCTGAAGAGGCGGACAGGCCTGCTCGCCTGTTGCGACCTGAAGGTGGAAGATTGTTGAACACTGAGAATGCCCTGAAATTTGCTGATATTGCGGAATGTGGAGTAGATGCGTTGCTGGCCACGGGATTAACGTGGTAGGGCGTGTTTGGGATTGGAATCTAAATTGAAATTGAAATGAGTTCCGGCTACTGCCGAAGAACGTGGTGCCATATCACTGCCATGATAAGACGTAACGCGAGGGTTACGATTTGGATTGAAGTTGAAGGTGCCATTATCACTGCCAAGGGACTAACGTGAGAAGACGTAACGCGAGGGTTACGATTTGGTTTGAAATTTCCATTATCACTGCCGTGATAAGACGTAACGCGAGGGTTACGATTTAGTTTGAAATTGCCATTATCACTGCCGTGATAAGACGTAACGCGAGGGTTATGATTTAGTTTGAAATTGCCATTATCACTGCCGTGATAAGACGTAACGCGAGGGTTACGATTTAGTTTGAAATTGAAATTGCCATTATCACTGCCGTGATAAGACGTAACGCGAGGGTTACGATTTAGTTTGAAATTGAAATTATCACTGCCGTGATAAGACGTAACGCGAGGGTTACGATTTAGTTTGAAATTGAAATTGCCATTATCACTGCCGTGATAAGACGTAACGCGAAGGTTACGATTTGGTTTGAAATTGCCATTATCACTGCCGTGATAAGACGTAACGCGAGGGTTACGATTTGGTTTGAAATAGGAGGTGCCATTATCACTGCCGTGATAAGACGTAGCGCGAGGGTTACGATTTGGATTGAAATAGGGGGTGCCATTATCACTGCCGTGATAAGACGTAACACGAGGGTTACGATTTGAATTGAAATTGAAATTGGAATAGCATTTGAAATTGGAATTGAAATGGGATTTGCAATAAAAATAGGAGTTTGGAGTTGGAATTGGAATGGGAATTGGGATAGGATAGAAACATAGAAGTTTGGAATTGGAATTGGAATGGGAATTGGAATAGAGGTAACAGTCAGACGAGAACTGACTACTGGACGGGAACTGGCTTTGAAGTAACAGTCAGACGCGAACTAACTATCAAACGAGAATTGGATTTTGAAATGTTTTGGACTGCTAATGAAGCTGGGCCTCTGTGATATGCAGTATGTGAATGTGCTAGATGATATGTATATGCTAATGCGTATGTATGTATGTTTATGAGTCAAATGGATGGCAAGGTTGCTATCATCGGTAGGGTTACCGGGATACATCAATCAGGTGATTGGAAATGAACCAACAGTAAGGTTACTGGCATCGGTAAGGTTACCGGGAAGCAGATGGATAGTATAGCTTAGCACCAGAGTTTTTTGCATTGGATGTTTTGATGTATGGGACAGTGCTTATGCATATGTTGATTGATGTAATGAGTGGAACGAAATAATGTCTTCTATAAGACTACCTGAAAAGGTTTCTGGAATGGACATGAATATTTGTCTTAAAGAAGACTACCTTAAAAAGGTTTTCAACAGAGAAAGAGGAATGTCTTGAGGGTGACTACCTGAAAAGGCTGGAAGAAATGTCTTAAAAGACTACCTAAAAAGGTTTTTGGAAAGGATAATGGATGTCTTAGAAAAGACTACTTAGGAAGGTTCGTAGAATGTCTTAAAGAAGACTACCTGAAGGGATTCCTGAAAAGGATGCCAAATTGTTTGAAAAAGACTACCTGAAAAGGTACTTAGAACAAGAATGTCTCGAAGAAGACTACCTGAAAAGGCACTTAGGAAAGGAATGTCTTGAAGAAGACTACCTGAAAAGGTACTTAGAAAAAGAAATATCTTGAAGAAGACTACCTGAAAAGGTACTTAGAAAAAGAAATATCTTGAAGAAGACTACCTGAAAAGGTTATTGGATATGACGATGATTGTCTTAAAGAAGACTACCTAGAAATGTTCTTAGAATGTCTTAAAGAAGACTACCTGAAGAGGTTCCTGAAAGGATGATAGATGTCTTGGAAAAGACTACCTGAAAAGGTTCCTAGAAAGGATCGTAGGCTTTGTCTTAAAGAAGGCTACCTAAAAAGGTTCTTAGAAAGAGAATGTCTTAAAGAAGACTGCCTAAAAAGGGTTCTTGGAATGTCTTAAAGAAGACTACCTGAAGAGGTTCTTAGGAAAGAATGTCTTAAAGAAGACTACCTAAAAAGGTTATCGGAAATGATCATAGGATTTGTCTTAAAGAAGACTACCTAAAAAGGTGTGGTGTAATGTATCAGCCATTGTATGTAATGCATGAGTTATATGTACTTGCATGGTACTCGAATGATATGTTGTTGATAACCAAAGCGTATGCGAAATGTTGTGAGGTTGTTGGATAAGGTAGGGTGTGATGCTAGCGCGATTTCCCAATACCTGTTTTGTTCGAATTTTGATGATCGTAGTTAGGAGGAAGATTTGTTCGAAGCTGCAGAGTATGAAAGTGTCTTTTGTTGTGCGCTTTATGGATTTAGTATCCATTGCCCCATTATTTTAGTGGAAGAAGATGCTTATGAGGGAAATGCCCCAGGAAATAACCTTGTCATATGCTTCGACGTTTAGATTGAAGGGTATGCCCTTGACTTCCCAGATATGGAGGGTTACTCATGGTGTTCTATCCTTTTGAATTTGAATTTTTCCCATGTTTGACATGCCCCTGATTGAAATTGCTTCGAGATGTGACCCAGGTCGATTGGACCTTAGGAAGAATGCCCCTAGTTAGTAGGATGTTTGGTTGTATGCCCCTGTTTAGGAAAACCCTCTGGACGTGGTTTCCCCATTCCAGAGTCTTTATCAGAAATGATCGCCTTTGTGCTAAGTGTATATTCGTAAATGGCGTTGTATCCTTCGAAAGGTAATTCTAATGTAATGCGAATGCAAGTTTTGAAATCGAGGTCCGGCATGAATTAAGACTGAATGATTAGAAACGAATGTTTGAAGAAGCGTAGTGATTAGAAATAGTTTTAACAAACATAGGAGTCAGTATAACAAAATCTTGCTTAATATGCTTTCGTAGTTAACCTTGCCTCAATTAGGACTTTTGAAGTTTGTAACTTGGCTTGGTTCCAGGTTTAAGAAACAACGGATATAAGGCTCAAAATTTATTTAACCCACCCATTTCTCCTTGATGTTCTCCAAGTCCTAAAGATTCGACTAATCCAATGAATGTGCTTTGTTTGTAAGAGAATCGTTTCAGTTTTGATGTTGAGCAGAAGCCTTAGTATAGATGCAAGTATTGATGAAAATGTTGTAGAGATCCAAGCATTTATGAGAAGCTTCGATGATTTAGCAGTCACAAGATGATATTTTGTATTTTGCTTTTGCTTTGTTTTTATCCCTTATTTTTGCATGAACCAATTCCTTTGAGTTTAATCCATCGGGATGCCCTAGTTTTTGCCTAAGTCATCTTTGTTTTTTTTCTTTCTGAAATTCTCCATTTTGACTTAGCGGGCGTTTTTCTTTTGAAATCTCCTTTTGAGATTTGATCCTTGGATATTGAATATTGCGACTGCTATGTTGACTTTGATTTGTAAGCTTCAATTTTGATATGTCCTCGATCTTAATTGATGTGTTGAGGAAGAAGATATTGTTATTCTCCATTGCCTCCTCAATCTTGGATGAATGCAAGGAAGAAGATGTGCTTGAACCTTTTGCTTCAAATCTTGTTTGGATTGATTGATTCTCTTGACAACCAAAATACACCATTGAATTAGTCAAAATCTACCCTGCCCCTGGTTGAAATCAGGGTTTATTTGAAAAGTAGAAACAAACTCCAACTCCTGGCTCGAGGGGGTAACGAGGGATTAACATCCTTATGTCTCCACTGTTTGGGAATTGAAACAATGCCTGTACATCCTCGGTTCGGTCTTACTTCGAAAGCATATGTTTAGCGAGACTTAAATATTTGTATTCGTCATTCTCCCTCAAGTTTGTTAATAATTGAAAGTTGAAATTGAAATGGAATAGAGGGGTGCGAGTAGAAAATCGTAGTAGTGAGCGAATGAAGCGAATGAATTGATTTCAAACATGCATGATTATTTTATTGAATTACTGTTCGAAAGATACAACGTTTTACATCAAATAGCATTTTGTGATCGTAGGAGTTACAACTTGAAGGATAGACCTATTAATCCTGAGGGCAATCTCCTTTGTAAGTCTGTTGACCATATCCTACTCCTTAGTTCCTGGAACTGTAGGAGTGAAGGGTAATCTCGAATTCTCCTTGGGCACGTCGAATCTGTCGGGAATGAATTGTTAGCGGTGGGTTTTCGTCGTATCGGAACTTCACGAGTTTCCTTTGACCTAACCTCTTTTGCTTTTTCCTAAGGATAGTATCACACCATTTGCAATCTTCAGAGTTTGTAGATTGATATAGAAAACACATGACCTTTTTTCCCCTTGGTGGGGAGTTAACATATGTCGCTTTCCCTCCATCGTAGTTAAGCATCTTCGTTCAGGGTGTTGCCCCAGTTGGACTAACCCTTGCCCCCAGGTTATCGTAGAGCGTCCTTGTAACTTTGATATGTTCTAAGATGAACCCCTTTATGACTAGATACCTCTTAAGTGTATCTATGAGGGAACTCCTTTGTTGAATTAATCCTTCCTTGATGATAACCTTTGATGTATTTATGATACTGTTACGACAAGGCATGGACATGCGGCTGGCACAGTGATAGCTTATCTTCCTTTCTCCATAGTTTATGATCCTTTTATTTTTCTCCATGAGTTTCAGGAAACCGGCTAGCACGGTGAGTATGGATGCGGGTGAAGATGGAAATGCAAATGTGTATGTATGAATGCATGAAAATGCAAATGCATGCGTATGCAAAAGACTCTTTTATTTTTTGTATATTATGAATCCTTATATGTAATGCAATGCGGACGTGCAACAAATATAATCCTAAGGATAACCTATGCGGATTTAGGGATGACATTAGACTCTAATGAAACATTTGCGAGCTAGATATTATGACACGTTAATGGGAATAGATTAGGAAGTGCGTGGGAAGTAGCAGCTGATGACCGTTCAAGACGGTCACCAAGTCTCATGACCTTCGAGAGGTCGTTCGACGTGTACTTACGAAACTGTCCCTCGTGGGAAGGTTCTCTATGTGGAACGCATCCTATCTAAGGACGATATCGGGTGAAGAGAAATCCCTACAGGCTAGGGATGAAAGATGTATAAACGGAAATCCAAACCCTACAAGTTAGGGGTACGCGGGAATAAGCACGAGGAGACCGTTCAGGACAGTCACTGGATCTCATGGCCATCGAGAGGCCAATCGAACGCATGCTAATGAAGTTGTCCTTCAGGGAAGGACACGTCGTTGTGGAACACATGGATGTAAAAGAAAATCCCTATAGGCTAGGGAGTACGTAGGAGTAAGCACGGGGTGACCGTTCGAGACAGTCACTAAGTCGCATGGCCATCGAGAGGCCAATCGACGTATGCTAACGAAGATGTCCTTTGTGGGAAGGACACATTTTTTTAGTTAGAATCCCTATAGGCTAGGGAATGCATAGATGTAGGCACGAGGTGACCGTTCAAGACAGTCACTAGATCGCATGGCCATCGAGAGGCCAATCGACGTGCGTTAATGAGGATGTCCTTCGTACGAAGGATGCGATTTTAGAAATAGAGTCCCTACAGGCTAGGGACTGTGTAGGAGCACCTGCAAAATTAGAATGCAAGGCACTCGCAGTATATAAATTGCATATATAATAAGCACGTAAGCACATAAGCCCTAGGTTCATAGGTTCGACGTAACGACTTAGGGTGCCTACCCTTCCCATTGGTATGTTCTAGAAGGTCTCATGGGGTCGTTCGTAGCCGCCGAGAATTTTTGTCTCTTTGGATTTTAGAACAACTCATTTTATCCATGAGGTTCGATTTTTAGGGGTAGGTTCCCAGAGAGATCAGCCAAATACCAAGTCCAGCCCTCAACAAGGTCGAGCCTCGTATCAGACCTTTCCGGATATTCAACCCACTCTGAGTGGAATTATAATAAGACTCGTAGGCGATGTAATTCCCCTCTGGTCGTTATTATAATTCCCACGCTTAGGTTTCAACAACAATTTATATACAACCCAAAATGCAATAAAAATAACAAATATTCGAATAATCAAATATTTAATTTAAATTGCTATAAACAAATGTAATTGCGGCAAATAATTGAAATTGCAAGTAAATAATTGAAATTGCAAGTAAATAAATAAATAAAATTTAAATATTTACAATAAACCATAAACCCTAATTCGAAACCCTAAAAATGGCAAAATTTGCCAAACCCTAAAATTCGCAAAAACCTAAACCATTGACCACAAACCTAAACCCTCTAAAGCCTTAGGAGCATAATAATTCACCTATAGTGTATCTCCCCAGCAGAGTCGCCAGCTGTAGCAACCTGCCCTAAAAATTATAGCTTTTAGAGTCGCCACCTATTCTAAAGGGCGAATAGGAAACTCTACGCAGTATAGAGATCGGGGTAAGATACTATATTCAGGTCGAGGGAAGGTGTTAGGCACCCTCAACCCTTTCCTAAAGGCTAACATTTCAAAGATAAAGGTTTATGGCTAAGGAATTGAATAGGGGGAAAATTGAGATATTGAGATTTTAGGGAGGGGGACTCGCCTTGTTGCCAAGTGCCTACGTACCTCCTTATGGAGGATCAGAGTCTACGTAGTTCGGGAACATGGTTGTACGCCTTAGAATTGAATATAAATGTATTTGAAATTGTTTTGAAATGCGAAGTTCGAAGGTATTTTGAATTACCTTATCGTAGTTGTGAACATCGCAGTGTTGAAAATCTGTAGTGTCGTGGTTTAGTGTGTTTTGAATGTTTTGGGCGTACAACCCTGGTTTTAATTTGCATTATTAATCGCAATGATCAATAGGTTTGATCACCATAATTAATAGATTAATAGAGAATTGCTGGCAATTCTAATCGATTGATTCGATTATCACTTTTAGCAAATGGATGTATTTTAATTATTTAATTTTATCGTTATCCCTCATAATCAATAGATTTGATTAAAAATAATAACGAATTTTTAAGGTTAAATGCTAATCATCGTAACCAATAAGATGGTTAAAACCTTTTAGCAAAATAAGCTTATTTGAATTATATTAATTAGGTAATTGATTATTAACCATCACGACCGATTAGTTCGATCGAAACGAATAATAAATAAAATCCTAATATTAATTATTTTAATCGTTTTTGAATAGCTATTTCAAAAGCTAATAGGAAAATGTTCACGCTCTCTTTTATTATTTTATATAGCAAGACGAACTATAACAAATAACTTACATGTACTAATTTACATAAACTAAATAAAATCCTAAGGGAGTATGAATATGGATAGAGTAGTGTGAATAGCAAAACTAAATTGGGCTAGTTAATTAAAACCCAAATAGAAATACACATAATTTAATAAATGAATAATAATAAGAAAAAAAAATAGAATATAGAACCTTCAAAAATCCATTTGGGGCGGTGGATCCCTTGGCCATGTTTCAACCAACATTTTCTATCATTCTGAATTTAATTCACAAGAGCCAATCAACACTTTAACACGTGGCAGCCGCGGATCGGAAAGCAAAATGTCGGAGGGGATCCGATCGGGATCCAATGATTCTGGTGGACTCTGAAGATGGCGGTGCTCGGGAGAAGTGGCTGTGCTCGTCGGCGATTGGCAGCGGGATGTGAGAACGTCGCGGTTATTGGGTGGTTTGTCCAGCGTGGATGCAGATTGCGGATTCAGAACAATTGATTGCGAGGGAAGGACGTGAGAGTTGCGTCGGCGTTGTTGTTCGAGGCGGATCCGCGGCATTGTCGGTTGCGATTTGTGGATCTACAGTGATTGTGTGGCTAACGTCGCGGATGGAGGGAGATGCGGTGGCGTTGGAGGTGCTGGTGTCGGCGTGGGTTGATTTACGGCAGTCTTAATTTTGCGACTGGAGTTGACCGCATCTCTTTTGCAGCGATGGAGCAAGTTGGGTTACTATCTTCCTCTTTTGTTCTTTCCACTTTTCTGCAAAAGAAACACTCAAACTATAGTGATAGTGATGTTATGTATGAGGTTATATAAAAGTGTGAAATATTGTTGTTACTTGATGTGGTTTTAATAACCGATATGTTACAGGTTTTAGAAAAATGTTAATAGGATCTAATCATGTTGTGTTGGTAAGTTCTATGGTTTTTTCATGTTCTGGTGATGATGAATAATAGAATTGAAACAAGGTTCTAATGAAGGGTTTTTTAGAAACGTAAAGGTTCTAAGAATTGAAAATTTCTTTTTAATGGTTAATATGTGTATTTGAATGGGAGGTCTCCATGGTGTTAGAAATTGTGCTGTTAATATGTGAGATGGAGAATTATACAACAAAAGTTAGTGAATGGCTACTGTACGTGAGAGTTGTTAGAGTGGTAGTGTATGTGAGTGTCGAGAGATCAGGAAATTAGGTTGGCTCCTGTAATCTACATGTACGGCAGCGTAATAAGGGTTAGTTGGTTAGAAATTGGCCTCCCCTCATATGCACCAAAAATGTTTTATTTATATTAGTCAACATTAGGGTTTTCTACACCTAATGGGCCTATTGCCCAATTAACTAAAAAGTTATAAAAAGACTAAAAAATCCTAATAATAATTGTAATACGGTGAACTGAATTTTTATCGATCGAAATGTCGCGGTAAGCAAGAGTCGCCACCGACTTTTATTTTATCCAAACAAATTCAGAAAGGCAAAAAGAAACAGAAAAAAACCTTTTAAAGAAAATCTAAGTTCGGGGGGTAATTTATGCAAAGGGAAGGTGTAAGGCACCCTTTGCATCCATGGTTTTCCATGGGCTCTTAATTGCTTTGCTTGCTCGTTTGTTTAGAAAATGTAGATGAAAGAGATAGGGACTTTAGCTCGTAAATGAGCGTAGCCCTTTTGAAAAATCATGAGAAAGAATATAATGAAAGTTTGAGCATTGCAAGGCAATTAGGGGCAATTACCTTAAACTCAGATGATAGGTCTCTTTTTAGCCTTTCAGAATGAAAGGGTCTATCCTTGCCATAAGAGGGCAGGAAGCCTTTCGTTTGGAGGTTGAAGGGTCGTCGAGTTATCGTTCGCCCGAAGACTGACCCATGCCATAGAGGGGCAGGTAGTCTAAGGGGAAGGATCAGAATAAACCTTTTCGTAGGCAACCAGAAGATACCTCAGCCTTTTTTCGTAGGCAACTTCCGAGGGTCGAGGTCATATTTGTGTATCGAAGGCAGCATCATTTAGGGTCGCATGACCTTTATTTACCGAGGCAGCATGGCTGAGGTATCCTCAAATTCGAGGGACATGGCTTATTCTGCAAAAAACACAAAGGCAACAGGCAACAGGCAACAAGGCAACAGAGAGGTTACCCCAAAAGCGTGCGTGTGTGCACCAATCACGTGATTCGATTCAGTTATTTATCTTGTAATTAGTCATTCTAGGTTCAATTCGAGGTTATCACTCCCTAAATTACTAGCCACGCAGATAATATAAGGCAAGAAACATTAATACGGGGGAGGGGACAATGAAACCAGCGGATCCCTTAATCAGGGTTTGACACAAGTAATAATAAAGCAGGAAAATATAAGGTTAGGGTTTAGGGTTACCAAACTCGTAGCTTTGGCGATCAACAACCCTGAAAATGCAAACCAATAAATAAATAGTGAGTGTATGGCTAATTCAAAGGCGAACAGGATTGACCTTAACATAAAGAATAAATAAATATAAAAAAAAAAATAATTAAATAGGTAAGGGTACTTAGCTCTGATTTGATCTGATATGGTTGATAGGGCGCTTTTAAGATTAAGCCTGAAATGAAACAAGGCAGAAAAAGATGAAAGCGGAACAAACCCTAATTCTAAAAATAAACCAAATAGAATTTTAATTAAATTAAACAAAATACTTAACTTTGGGTTTTTGAATCAGGCGCGTAGTCGGAATTAATCATATTGCTAACCCTGAAAAGGCAGAGAAGGAAAAGATTTCAGTGTATTGGAATGTTCATCGTAAACCCTAATGAGGGTACAAGTTAGCCATGGTTAATAGAACAAATAAAATCGAATTAATTAATTATTGGTTTTCAACCTAATTAATTAAATCGGTGAAAATAAGATTTCGATTAAATATATCACCTTAATATATTTTAATCAAATTATAAAGCAACTTACTTATACAAATAATTTATATAAATTAAAATCAATTGGAAATAATTAAAATTATTTAATAATAATAATAATAAGATAAATAAATAGGTATCTATTTATTTATTTTATGTTAAAAAGAAATTTTTATAAATAGATTTATGTATATATGGATCGAAAAGATTTAAATAAAATATATGTGTATATATTAAAAAAAGGAATGGTGTAATAAAAAATAAAATAACAATAAAAATCTTAGCTTTTTTGATCACGTGTGGTAGCTCCGTGGCCCCATGGTATACACCTCCTTTTCAGATGCGTTGGATTCCGCTGAGCAAGAAATATTTTGGAAAAAATACTGCAAAACCTGGGGATCGAACCCAGGCTCTAGGGGAACACATCCACTTACGTTAACCATTCCAACCAAGCGCGCGCTTCGTTATAGATACAATACCATTATATAATATATGAGAAAAAAAGAAAGACATGAATTCAAACTAACAGCCGCGCCTCCACTGTTCATCATCTTGTTCGTTTGGCACCAGACCTGCAGATCTCTATAGCAATCAAAACGCATTATAAACTTGTTATAACACCTGAGATCGAACGTAATTGGCCTTATAAACACGATTATGCTATCGGTTTCGCTCGATTTTACCTAAATCAAAAGAACCTAATTTGAAAGCTCTACGCCCTAACAATGGTGTTATGTCATGTACGCATCAAACATCTAATTAAACCGATCAGAAACGTTCTAAACCTCAATATAAACACGTATACACAATCAAATCATGTTTAAGATGCATAAATCGTTCTCAGTGAATTTTGGAAAAAAAAATGCAAACCGTGAATGATGCCCCTCGTGATTTCGGTGCTTCCGTCAATGGAAAGAGCGCGGCTGGATTCAGAAAGATGCGAGGAACGTGTTTTGATGCTTGAAATCTCTTGAATCCAAACGAAACTTTGTCTATGCTTCAGCTCTGGTGCACGGTTTTTTTTTAATCTCTGTCCAGGTCTCCTTGCAGCCATTTCTCCTTACGGCCAAATCCTCCCCTCTTTTTGATTTCTGTTCTCAGTATATATACAAGTGATTTTAGGTTTAAGAACTTGAATCAAATCCCTCATATTTTGGATGATTGTAATTTGGTTTTGAATAGATATTGAATCCTTCCTTTTTAGTCTTCAATCAGATTCTACTCAATCCAATCTTACATGATTCCAAAAAATCAGAAATTAATTCCCATGATTCCAATAATTCAGAATTTTGGCTTCTAAAAAAAATCAGAATCTGACTTATAATCTAATCCAATTATTCCATAATTTTTATGATTTATTTAATATTTTAAATGAATAAAAAACTCAAATAAATATTAATAAATCCATAAAAAAAAGTGGAATTAGAGATTTCTCTTAAAGTCATGGGCTTGGACTTTATTTCTATTTGCACCTAAAAACCAAAAAGAAAATAGAATGATATGTAAATATAATAAAATGATTCACTAATTTTAATTAAAATTCAACTTAAATTTAAATTGAATTAAAAAATATAATTGTAATCCTAAAAAGGGTTAGTGAACCGAAAATATTGTTAAATCGTAAAAACGACCAAAATACGCAAAGATGTACGTGTAATACATATTTTCGAAAAAAAATGCAAAATCAAGTTAATTTGTAGATGATATGCAAAGCACACGCTTAAAAAGAATCTGGAGGGCAAATTTTGGGGTCAAGTCAGCAGAGTCGCCAGTTCTGTAACTCGGTGAATTGACTTTTATTTTTAATACACAACAATGTTGCGGTAAGCATGAGTCGCCACCGACTTTTATTTTGTCCAATTTTAGGAAAGGTAAAAAGCACAGAAAAAGACCTTTTGAAAAGAAAACGGGCTCGGGGGTTAAGTTATGAAAAGGGAAGGTGTAAGCACCCTTTTCATCCGTAGTTGTCTACGGGCTCTTAATTTACTTAGCTCATGTTTGTTTTGTTTGTTTTGAATTGAAAAGGGACATAAGGACTTTAGCGTAAATGCGTAGCCTTAGTCTTTGAAAAAGTGTTAAAAAGATGTTTTTTAATAGAGCTAGGCATATTAAGAGAATTACCCTGAATAGTTGGTCTTTTTCTATGCCTTTTAAAGTTCCTAGGACTATCCATACTATATGGAAGTAGGTAGTCCTTGTTTATATTGGACGTGCGGGACAATCAAAGGGTCATCGGAGGTCGTTGAAGGCAACAAGTAGAGGTACCTTTAGCAATATTCGGAGGGACAATCATCGTTACGTAGGCAACCATTCGAGGGACTAGATCATATCATCGTAGGCAACATCGTGGGTCATCGAGGGACTTATGATCTTTGCGATGATTTTTTAATCGAGGGACTTTTGCTGAAGAGTACCTCTACATTTCGAGGGACACGACCTTATTTCGAAAGGCAACCAAGAGGGGCGTACCTTAGAGGTGAGTGTGTGCACAGGAGTGTGTTAATTACAATTATGTTAATCTTGTGGTTAGTGATCTAACGTTGCTTTTAAATCTTGCCATACAATCCTAAGCATACATCTAAACAGATATAATTTTGCATAAATATAAAGTGCGGAAACGTAAACCTAAGCTATTACAAGGCTTCGGGGAGGGGTTTACATAACCAAAAAATGGGGATAGAAAAATTATTACAAACTCGGATAAAAACAAAGCGATTAAGTGTGTAAAGTTAAAAAACTTGTAAACGCTAATGAAAATAATCCGAAGGCCTCAAGTGTAGTACCTCGCATACAAAATAAAATGTTAGTGACATAAAAATGAAAAAAATATGAATGAGAAAATGTAAAAAAGACACGATAGAAGAAGTCTAAACAATTCATGTAAAAATCTTAAAGAGAGAATTAATATTTTTGGTATTTTTATTATAAAAAAATTGAAATTAATGATGAAAATAAAAAGAAAAAGAAGTCATATTCTAATGTTAACCAATTCTAATTATCACCCAATTTTCATTTGTTAATAATAATTATACTCAAAACTTAAAAATTAACTCTAATTAGAATTTTAAATAAAACTAAACTACTAAAAAAAACTCAAGTTAAAACACTCAGGGGGTGTTATATGGAGGCTGGGGTGTGAAGAAGAAAAACGAGATGGGCCAAGCAGAAATGAACAAGGCCCAAAAGATAAACTCAACCCTAAAATCCAAAGTTTGTCCGCCCCTTAGCCTCAATTTGGTCCTTCTGCTTCTTCTTCTTCAGACCAATTCAAGCTCTCTTCATCTCTCTCACTCAGTTTCACGTAATAACAACAACAACCTATCTCTCGGTTCTCCAATCTCTCGGTTCAAGCATCAAGAATGTCAAGTATTGAACAAAGAAGAAGATCTATTATAACAAAACAAAGTGAATCAATAAAAGAAGGTTACCGAGGTTACCGAAAGTGATGTTGAATCTGTTTGCAGGTTTTGTGCGACTTGAAGCTCGTCGGAAGGCAGTGCGGTGCGCGGTGGATGAGTTCGCGTGAGGCTTTGTTCGGAGATGGTGCGGCATTCTCGCGGTGGACCTCGGTGATGGACGGGAGATTCACGGTTCTGCTGGGGAGGCTGAGCATCGCGGTGGTTGTGGCTGAGATCCGAGTCAGAGCATCGATTTTGCGGCGTGGTTGACTGATGAGTGGATCAGAGGGAGTTTCGTCGGTGATGAGGCCTTGTGGTGGCGGTTGTGAGGCTGTAGACTCGCGCAGTGGTTTCGAGGATCTCGCGGTTCGGATCTTCGATGGTGTGGGAGTTGCTGGCAGTCACGAGTTGATGCAATCTGTGAACTGAGGGTGAACGACGCTTCACTTCTCATCTTCTTTGTTTTCCTGAAAGTATGAACTTTGTGCAAGCATTAGTATTAATGAAATTTGTGTTACTAGTAACTCGGTTGTAAATTTTTGTATATGATTATTAGAATTGATTTGCTTAAGAAATTGCAAGTTAATGCTGATGGTAAATTATCTGAGGATGATATATTAGTCCCTGCAACGTAAAAAAGAAATGGTAAGAAACTTATTTACTTTTTTTAATTTTTTAAAACAAATGTTGTTTTATATTAATTTTTTTTTTTATCTGTGATGGTGGAAAGTTTATAAACGGTGTAAAAACATTGTTTAAAAAAAAAAGCAAGAACCATCAGAATTGGCATCATATGGTTGAAATAACGAACAATGTAAAAATAAAATCGAAGATAAGCGGCAAAGGGGCCTCATATAAAAATCATTGGCCAAAGTTAGTTTTTAAAAAAGGTTTAGAAAATTGTTAGTAAAAAACATAAAATAAGAGGAACCATCAGACATTTGGTTGAAAATTAAAAGGTTAAAATCAAGAATAAGAGGGCGGCCTCATATGTAAATCCTCGGTCAAAAATTAGAAAATGTTTGATGGTTGAGGAAGTTTAGAAAATTGTTGGTTACTGTTGATCATGAGAAGATGAGAATTGTTGATGAAAATGAGAGAGTGGAGAGCCACTATTTATAGACTGAAATTAGGTCAAGATGGCCCATGGACCTTCCTTGATGAACAACTTTTGTTTGCAAGCCTTTCATTCTTACCAATTGTGC